>NC_079511.1:14325119-14426495 GCF_000801105.2 Raphanus sativus
TTGGACCGGTAGTTGGTTCCTTGATTTTTAGCGGTTATTGAGTTTTATTGGATTTTAACAAACAGATTTTCAATAACGAGTTTTTCTTGAAAATCAAACCGGATTACATATAGAGTCACTGGATTTGTAGTTTAACCGCATGTCCGGGTCGGGTCTCAAAACACTGAACATAACACTTCATTTATAACATTAAAATGTAGATAAACAATCAAAAATATAAATTTATACAAAAATCATGTAATATAACTATTACACATACACACCAAAAATATTATATAAAATTAAATGTTAGAAAAGATAATCATGTGCTTTCAAAATGCAGATCAAAATCTAGCCATTAATGATATAAAATTCAAATTTGATGGTTTTATATTTTGAGTTTAAAATTAGATATATGGTGCCTTTGGTTTTCAGTAGTATTTATAACCAAAGTTTCAAATTTGGTGGTTTTTATTTATTTTTTCTTATATAATTGTTTTGTTAATCATATTTTTTAAAACATATACCATTTATATAATACAATGTCAATTTTTATGACCATAATTTTTAAAATAAACAGTCGATTTTACCTCTATTTATTTTATATGACAATACTATCAACCAAATTGTTTAAGAAATACTAAAATTATTTAATAGTTTTATTAAAAAAATTGAACTCAAAATATAAACTATTACATAATTTTATCGGGTCCGTAAAATTTGTTATCCAACTAAAACCGAATAAAAAATAATCAATCATATACCACACATTAAATTGTACGTAATCGAATTTAATCTATATATGTCGGACCAAACAAAATTATTAACCACAATCGATCTGATCCGAATACTCATGCCTAAACCTACTTGTGAATAATCAAATAGGGACATAAATTTATAACAAAAACGGTTGTCCCGCCCTCTTAAAAGGCGGATCAAAATCTAGTTGTCCATTATAATATGTTTCTTTGACTTTCACACAAATAAGATTTATCTTTTGGCATTCTTAGGATATACCTCGTCCAGCATGTTCTTCTCATCCACAAGCTTTGTTATTTTATTTTGGATAAACACAATAATATTTTTTTTGAATAATATGTATCATACATACATGAATTTAATGACAGACTTCATAGATACTAGTAATAGTATACATTACATGTAAACATATACATTTTTTTTTATCAACATAAATTCATCTACTTTATTAAAACAGAAGTACACATATGGATTAACCCTACAAGTTGCACAGTATTTACGCCTAAATGCCACTGAGAATTAAATTAAACTACCTAATTTAATGCTTGTCTTTTCCTGTTGAGTTAATGTGTTGTCCTAATATAAATTAAGTTACCTATTTTAATGTTGTCTTTTTTAGTTGAGTTAATGTGTTATCCTAATATAAAATTTAATTTTCTTTTTCTATTAAATCAATTTCGAAATTATTTAAAATTTTATTAATGTTGTCTTTTCAGTTTAATAAATACATTTCCTAATTCTAAATTTACCACATTTAATGATAATAAAAATCGCATATGATATGGTAGGAGACCACTATCTTTTAATATTCGAACCAAAACAATTTTTATGTTAAGTTTAAGTTTTTGCCATACGTTATTTAAATTTATTTGTTATATAAATTTTACTTTTACATTTTAAGAATTTTAATTTTTTTTAAACAATTCAAATGAGTTATCCGAACCAAAACATGAACCGAAATTATAAATACCGAATGAGGCTAAAACCTTTCACCCCAAAAATCTAAAACCCAAAGAGACCTGAATCAAATCCGAACGAATATCCGAACGCCCATCTCTACTACAAGATATAGAAACTGAATCACTTTATTTATTTTCAAAAAATTATTTTCCATTGATTTTCTCATTAGTCTACAGTAATTATGTAAACTAATTGTCAAAATCCAATCTGAAAATTATTGAACACGTAAGCCCATTTATAATGAATTAGCAGTTAGATCAAATATATATTATATTACATTTCATTTTCTTACAAATTATAATCTTAATTTTTATATGTCACAAATTGGTTAAAAGTCTAACAATTATTTATTCTTACAAATTTTATAAGTGGCGTATCATGTTTAATAGCATACTAACCATATTGTGTATTTTCATACTTATCATTTAAAAACTTTGTTTGTTATATATCTTACACATACATCTAATCATATAAATGTTAGATTTGTTTAGGTGATCTCCAGTGTCGGTGATACATTTTACGTTAAACGCAAAAATATAAAATTACTTAATTTAATATGATTACATTTACAAATATAACATTTAGTACACTCAAATTAAGATTTAAAATTAAATACCGAGTGTGATTATTTTTTAACAAATTTATATTAATATAAATTCCAAATATTTGGAATTCGAAAGCATTATGACCCACACCTATACTATTTTAATTAGGATAACTATAAGAATATTTTATTAAAATTTAATTTTTGTTATAACTGCAAAAATTAGTTTTCGATATAAATTTATTATCAAATATTACAAATACATCATTTAATAAAAAAAAACTAAAAACAGAAAATAAATATCCGTGCGGTCGCACGGGTCAAGATCTAGTTAAAATTTTAAAATTGGGTTCAACCCAGACCCAGACCCATTACAGAAATGAAAGGAGAAGAAGGGTCGCGTAGGACCGCTTTTGCCAATCGATCAGCGTCAACGTTTTTCGATCTAGAGACAAAAGAGAAAGAGATAGAAGTGAAGCAATCGGAGAGGCTCTTGATGTCGGAGACAACACCGAAGATCTCTTTTTCCAGCCAATTGCTATTGATCGCTTTGATTAGCGTTTGGTTGTCTGAGAAGACCCGAAGGTTCTCGATGTTGCTTGTAATGGCGTGATGTATCATTGATCTGCATGCAAGCGCTTCTGCCATCAGAGGAGAGCTGACAAACTCCTGAAACTCTGAGTCCCTTCCTATCTGTCCTGATTGATCGGAGAAGATCCATCCAAAGCCCTGTTGTGAGGGTATCTTTGTTCCATGCGGCGTCCGTAAAGCTTCTGGTGAGTTGTCGGTTTCCTATCGGTGGATGATCTATCTCCGCTGGGAGCAATCCGACCTTAGTAGTGATCGCGTTTGTTCCTTGTGCAGTGATCCATTCTCGGGCTGAGGAGATGCTACGAAGAATGGTTTCCGCTGGGGAGATATCTCTGTTCTCGAAAAGCAACTGATTTCCTGACAGCCATAGTTGCCAACAAATCCAAGGGAAGACGTTCTCCGCTACTCCTGTGAGGGAAGTAGGCAGATTGTGTTGCGAGAACCCACTAAAGCTCCTTCAAAGTTGACTTGTGCCGCTAGGTAAGCTGCGTTATTGATAGGGGCTAAGCTCCAAACTTGTTGTGCGTAGTGACAGTTGAACATATATGTATTCGTACAAAAAAAAAAAAAATATATATATATATATATAAAGCTAAATATGTAAGTGTTACATACGATGATTTATATAGAGATATATATTATAGAGATCATGAAAAATCACATCGAAATGATAGTTTCCTCATTTTCTTCGTCCGGGCATGCCATGCTTGCCTCTTTTGCCTCCAAACCTGCCGTGCTTGCCACTCTTATACTTCCCTCCAGACATAATGTGCTCAGAGTCAGTCTAGCAAATTAGGGCCCTATTCAAAATATAAAAATATTTAACTTTTATTTTAAAATTAATAATATTTATTTAAATTTATTTTAACAAAAAAGATAATACAAAATAAACTTCGGCTCATGTTTTTCAAAATAAACTATTCACTGTTTTTTAAAAAAATTACCAAATTTATTTTAAAATAATAATCATTTCCGTAAATACTTTAAATTTATGATTAATTACCCTCCTAAATCATTTACAAATATTTAAGAATCATTTATAAAATACTTATACAAGTTTATAAACTCAACTCACTCTCTAAATAGTAAACCATAAACTGAAGTGTTATAGTATTTTTGGTTAAAAGTATTATAAAATGGTGTAATATGGTATTTTAAACAATTTTTCATGATTAATTTTAAAGGCAATATGAAACAAATCATTTATTATAACTCTTATTCTTCATAATAAAATATCTATTTAATTTGCATATTATAATAATTATTTTCAACTTCAGATCTTTGGTTTTACATTTAGATATATATTATATATAATTATATGAATATATTCATGTAAATAAATGATTTTTAAAAAAAATTGGGGGCTCCACAAAATAGGGGCTCCATTCAAATGTTTCATACATATGTATGCTATCAAGTCCGGCTCTGACTGGGCTTCCCATGCTTATACTTTCCTCCACCGAAAAACTTCTCTTTCGTACTTACCACCGTGATGATTTCCGTAACCATCGTGATTCCCCGAGTGGTGACCATCCATTGCCACTACAAGAAAATAGTTCAATACCGATGGCCAAAACCGTCGGTATTCCGTCGGAAAACAGGTATTTCATCGGAAAACAGATATTCCGACGAAACTATGACGAAAACGTTCGTCGGAATCATTTGGTCGGAAAATACAAATTTTTCGGAAATCTGTTAGAGCTTCCGACTATATTTTGACGAATACCGAGAAATATTATTCCGACTGAAAATCCGAAAATTATTCCGACCGCACATATCATCGAAAATTTGTTGGAGGATGTCTGACTACTACTTTCATCGGAAACTAATTCTCCGACGAAAACCATTCGTTGGACGTTTCCGACGAAAACCATTCGTTGGACGTTTCCGACGAAGTATTTTGTCGGAACTTTTTGACCCTTTTTCGTCGGAAGTTTCTGTCAGAAGATACCGATGACTATGCTGTCAGAATATTACAATGGATACTCTTTCTTCGGAATATTTAATTCATTCATTAATGTATTTTTTTATATTAAAAATCGATAAATAATCAAAATATAAATTAAACTAAGAATATTATATAAATCAAGTTCATACATAGTTTGAGACTGAAATTGAAAAAAAAGAAACATTCAGAAGTTGAAAAAAAAAACTAAAAATCGGAAGGAAACAAACGCTTCATCTTCTCCAATATCTCGAGGTTGGTCTTCTTTTGATCCGCCAGTTCAACAAGGACTGTGGCGTTCTGCGTCTCCAGTGCCAGAATCCGGTCATCTTTGTTCTGTAGCTGCTCTAAGACCGGAACCACTTCTGAGGAGGACTCGGATAAATTCTTCCATTTTTAAAAATGACAATTTATCACAAACAAAATAAATACAAAGTGGAGTGTAAACATAGTAGAACATTTTAGATGGATTTGAAATTATCGTCATTCAAACAGAAAGGAAATTATAAAAATGAAGAGGGTAAAGGGTACCAATACCTGCAAATTATTCTCCAAACTTTTAATCTTTTCAAGTAGCTGCATGAAAGACAGAATCAAGGGGTGGACATTTCTTGTTATACAATAGAGTTTATCCTTCCCTGTACAAAATTCAGTTTTCCAATAAAGTACCAATACCTCTTTTTTTTTTCAGACTCAAGCTTTTAATCTCAGACTCAAGCTTTTAATCTCAGACTCAAGCTTTTCTTGAATCATATACAAGGATGAATAAATAATCAATTCCAGCAAAGCAACATATGAAGGAAAATTTATGTTTTCCAATAGAGTTCACCATTTCCTTGTATAAAATTAAACTTCACACGACTAAGAAAAATGTACCTTGTCAAACTTTTGCTGGGGATCTTCAGAACTCTTCGACAAATCTTGCACATGGTTTTCATACAGTTCAAGATCATAGGTAAGATTATTTATATCAAAACATATTTTTTCCCCTACAAGTGATATAAAATGGTGGTTAACCTTCCTTTTTTAATGATATTAAAAATAATAGCGAGGAGTTGATCTCACAATGAACTGAAACAATAATGATGCAAAAACAATGTTAGTAGAACCTGATCTGTATCAAACCGCAAAATGTGCTGAACACCATCAACTACTATTTCGAGTTGTATATAACTCTCAGTACTGCTCATGCTTTTTATGTCATGTTGTTCAGCATAGTAAATAAACCTAAAAGGCCACCATTGGTAAAATATAAACAAACTCAAATATGAGAAATACATGTGAATTCCAAACCAGATTTAACTTACCCCTGCCACAACTTTTCTTATTGCCAAAACGATTTTTCCAGTTGGGAAGAAGCCAAGTGACTGATCACTTAAGTTGTTTTCTACCATATGAATGATCGAATCCTTGAGTTTATCGCCCATCATCAGGTCATACAATTCAAGGCTATTGCCAGAGCTGGATGAATCTTCGCCCTCCATTTTACACAAGAAAAAGAAAGATTGTTTGATGTTCAGTATGTTAGAATTTTAATACTGATATATAATATTATGTATAGGTAAAATGTAATAAAGATTTGTGGAGTCGTTTATGGTAACAATATATTTTTCAAACTTATATTGATATCCAACATTAATTATATTTATTTCTAATGAATACTATTTATTTTATATATATTAATATTTTAAGCAAAATAATGGCTAATAATATATTCACTAGGATAAGACCTGCGCCTTGCGCGGAATGAAATTATTATTTTATTATATTTTGAAAAATGAAACAATAGTTCTATTTCATTTGTATTAGGGGTGTTCAATCCGGATATCGGGTTTCGGTTCGGTTTTGTTTTGTCGGTATTTCGGTTATTAAAATATAACTACTATTCTAAATCCATATTTACTTCGCTTCGATTTGGTTTATATACCGTCGATTTTCATTTTATTCAGTTTTATTCCAAAAACATAATTATTTAGTTTGAGATAATATTATATATTATACGAATTTTAGAGTCATGTTGTCAAAAAATCAATTATTATAAAATATTATATATTTAAATAAAAAAATAAAAAGGCTTCTCACCCATCTAATAAAATAATCAAATCTAGAATTAATATCAAAGCTCTAAATTTAAAAAAAAAACAAAACAGAAGCATGAAAGAAAAGTTTTTATATTCTTCCATATTTGGTGTTCATCAAATTAATATGTCTTCTATTGAACACAACTCTGTTTGTTTAAAGATAAAAAAAGTTGTTGAGAATTTCAACTAATTGTTATCCATCAAATTTATAATCTTAACTTTAATTTAGTTACTGTTAAAATAAGCAAAAAGATCAAAAAAAAAAGACTAAGAAAATAAGAAATCTCAGTTGCAGTAAATTGTTAGTTAATTATAGTTCAAGTGATTCAAGTGATTTACAAATTATAATTATAGTTCAACTCATATAACAAATAGGAATTTCATGCGTCGTTATAAATATACATATATTTACATGTTTCAGTTTAATCGGTTATAAATCAAACCATATCCAAATCCTACGGGTTTTATAAAATCACATACATTCGGGTTGTATGGTATATACCAAATTAAAACCATATTATCGATGGTTCAATATCTTTTAATAATATACAATTCTTTAAAAAAAAGAAATAAGATATAAAAATTGTTATCAAATATTTATTATTCATAATAATTAATTTTCATATATACGTTAATCATATTAGGTAATTTCGTAGTTTTTATTTAAGGAAAGTGCAAGATTTTTGTTTGTACATTATTTATCAATTTGATAGTTAGTTTAATAAAAAGTGTAATATAAGTTAAGATGGACCAACCTATTTTTCTAAGAATAGTATATTCTATAAATAGTATATTTCATATGGTTATTTATTAAATGAGATTTCATAATCATACGGTTCTATGATTCATATCGTTTTGTAACAGATTATGTAAATCATTGATAACAAAATTTTCAATGTGAAAAATTTAATAAGTTTATGATTTATAAATGTTCTTGAAAATTCATTAAATTTTATGAAATTTAAATAGTTATGTAATCTTATATGGTATATAGTTTAATCTATATATATTTTTGTTTTATTATTAAATGATACTTTTTACTCATATGGTTATAAAATCATGTGTATCTTTTTATAATAAAAATGTTAAACCATTTATCATTAATTTTTAACATAATAATTTTAACTGTTTTAGTAATTTATTGTTGTTTTTAAAAATTCAAAATATAACATATACAAAAAAATCTAAATTTTAATTTTATAGCTAATTTTATTGTTTAATTTATTTTAATAATATAAAATTAAACAAAAAATTATAGAGGAGATTTAGATTGTTATCAAATCTTTATTATTAGAATCATTAATTATCATATATATATTAGTCATATTTGGAAATTCCGTAACTTTTATTTGAGGAAAGAAAATAAAATATTAATTGTACACTATAATTATTTTTATAATTAATTTAATGAAAAGTATAATATATAAGAGATATCATATAGTTGGTATTAAATGTTCTTAGTGAGATATAAAAATCGAATTGGACCAACATGTTTTTCAATTTCATTGTAAGACTGACACGTATGACTAATTAACTATCTAATTGATTGTCACGTACGAAGGAGTTATTTTCAATTAATACAAACTTAAGGTTACAACTTTTAAATGTATCCCTTTTAATATATAGGGGATGTATAACGTTGTTTGGCCTATTTATTACTATTTATTATTATTTTGGTCCTGAGTGGGAATGGATGATTCCCCTTAATTCCCTATGTTTTTAAATGGTGTAATTTTTAAGGAATGAGTGGGAATGAATGACTAATTAACTATCTAATGATACCAATTACATTGATGATTATGGAATATTCATTAAAAGTTATCTCATTAAAAGTGGAAAAACCGTTACAAAATGGTTTAACCGTGTGATATTTTTCTTTGGCTAATCTTTTATATGTGACATTACCAAATACATGTGCACAACACACCATAGTATAATATATTTCCATTTTACAATCTGAGAGTGTAGAAGAATCCTAAAACAATTTCACTTGAAAAAAATAGATTTCATCTATAATATATTATAGATAACAAAATAAGTAGGGGAGTGTATCCACCCAGGGGGGTGTATTCAACCGAAAGTTTTAAGTGATTTGTATTAAAATGACAAATCCACTGTTATTCAAACATGAATTTTAAAAATTCATTTAAAATCTACCTTTATTGAACTTGACATTTTGTAAAATACTCTGAAATCCACTGTTATTGAAACTATTTTAAGTTGTGGAGTTTTAAAGTTTTGAGGTGATTTTAGGGTGTTTGGGTGGAGTTTCTTAGTTAAAAAAATTAAAATTCAAATCCATGATTTTAGATGATATTTAGAGTAGTTTAACAAAAATCACCTAAATCTCTGCAACTTATTAAAATCATCTAAAACTCCATTAAAAATCAAATCACATTAAATATTAAATTGAATACACCCCCCCAAGAGTTTTAGGTGATTTGTATTAAAATAACAAATTCACTGTTATTCAAACATGAATTTTAAAAATTCATTTAAAATCCACTGTTATTGAACTTGACATTTCGTAAAGTACTCTGAGATCCATTCTTATTGAAAATATTTTAAGTTGTGGAGTTTTAAAGTTTTGAGGTGATTTTAGGGTGTTTGGGTGGAGTTTCTTAGTTAAAAAAATTAAAACTCAAATCTTATAGTTTTAGGTGATATTCTAGAGTAGTTTAACAAAAATCACCTAAATCTCTGCAATTTATTAAAATCATCTAAAACTCCATTAAAAATCAAATCACATCAAATGTTAAATTGAATACACCCCCTAAGATTATCAAAATCTAATTTAAATTTCAAAACTCACAAATGTTACTTATAATCATTACAAAACCTATAAGTTTTTGACCAAAAAAACCTATAAGTTAAGATGCATAACACAAATACAATGTATTTACCTTATATGACAAATTAAATAATTTATTTAGTTTTCTATAATTAAAAATTTAAAAGTATATGAAAAGTTTTATCAGATTTTTTTAAAAAATATTATAATTTTTTGGGTCTTTATGGAATCAACCGGTGTTGATCACGGGTTTTAGATTTTATTGGATTTGTAACTAAGAAGTTTTTCATTAAATCTAAATCGGATTATATAGATTTACTGGTTTGATCAGGGTCTAGATTGGGTATGAAAACACTTTTTATATTATAATTCGTCTACTAGGTGAATACTTGCGCCTTCCGCATGGTAAAATTCGTATAAAATATTTTTTAAAATATTGTAAAATCAAGAAAATATTTTTTTTATTATAATATAAAATTGAGCTATCAGTTGTAGTAAATATTTTTTTATCAAACTAAAGATATACACTGAGTTAATGGACCATAGTTAAAGATTCATAACTAATGGACAGAGTACTGTGCAAAAACTATGGACTTAGAACTAATTAACTATAATTTTAAGGTTGTATAATATATAAACTTAACTTATTGCTAAAAAAGGTTTTTTTTGCACAAATCAATTAGAACGACACATTTGGTAAATTTCAGATCAAAATTCTATTTAGATTTTATAACTCCGCATTTAGTTTTTATTTTAGAAGATTTTGTATTCTAGAAAGCATATATAATGTAATATACTATTGAATATTTTTTTTTTACAATAATGATGAATTATGCTATAAAGTTTTATGATATAATAACATTTCCATATAACAGACATATATGTATTGATCCAATTTTCATGTAAGCCTCAATTTTGAGATAACGTCCATCACAACCATAGTAATTTTCTAAGTTTTGGGAACAACGTATGGTAAAGTTCTTGTTATACGAATGATTAAATGATTCACACCTCTTTTGTTTATATAAATATAGAATCGATGAGAAAATATTCTGTAATATTTGCTAATTAATGAAATATATTTAGCTTGTCAATCACTTGGTCATTAACCCAGCTTTGAGTAATATCTACCATATATACTTCCATGAGATTTTTGAATAGTTTAGGAGTAATATTTTCAAAATTTTGGGATTCTTACGGTTATGAAAAAAATATTTGCCAAACTGTGAATATATTATGATCTTATATTTAAGAGTAAATACAGGCTTGTTAATACAAATTAACTTATTTACTTGTTTGAATCTAATAAATGAGATATTTTGAATAATTCAAATCTATTCAGAATTAATTACTTGATTGGAGTTGCCTTTTGTACGTATATAACATTACATTTTCACGTTAAAATTCAATTTAAACACAAATATAGGGGAAGATTACTGCATTAATTATCCCTTTGAATTTTAAAATTGTCAATCTCTAACCGGAGTAACCTGAAACCAACCATAACCGTAACATTTGTATATTTTATGATGTGTGACTATTACGTATGAATTTCTGAATACAAATGTAAACCATGAATTTACGATGTAAACCACATCTATAATATCGATGAATATATAAACAATTCCACTTCAGTATTATCTTGAGTTATGTGTTCTCTTGTAGGTCGTCCAAGAAAATACATATGAGGAGTTCTTTATCGTTAATGTCATCATATGTACACACATGTGTTTATATTTTTTTGATCAACCACATATATGTTTACATAAAAATATTAAATTCGACCAGAAAAATAGATTATACATTTTTACGTAACATATAAGTCCAATCGTTTTTGTGTATGCAGCTCGTCCAGTATTTTTGGTAAGTGTATAAGTATTAATGTTAATATGTTGGTCCATATTTGTGAGTGGCATTTTGTGTAGTTAGTCTAGTTAGAGAAGGGTAGTTAATTATTTAGGCTAAGAATGATTGTGGAAGCACCACATCAGCATGTCATGCCTGTAAATAACATATAAAATAAAGGTGTCCTAAAAATTGTTTCTCTATTAATAAGAAAGTGATAAACACATAAGTACCCAACTAAAAGAAGTTAAATAATTTATTAAAATACAATGCTTCTTCACACCAATTAAATGTAGATGCATTATTAGTCATCAACATTTGGTTTCAGTTTGGGTATTTTGGGTTTTTGGTGCTGTGGTTCTACAAATTAAGAACTCTTCAGTTATTTGAAAAGTTTGGTTCGGTTTCAGTTGAGTTATTTTGGATTGGTTTTTCTTGGGTAACAAAGTTATGAACCAATGAATATCCAAAATAAATTTGGATCCAATTTATTTCGAGTTCGATCATGGTTTTGGTAATTTTGGATTTATAAGAAAAAATATCGGATATTTCGGGTTTGTCAATTTAGATATCAGGTAATTCAGGTTGTTTGGACAACAATCGAATAATTCGGATAACTTTTAATATTTCAAATACAAAACCAGGTAATTCGGTTTTTGTAATTCGGTTTATAAATAATACTGTTAGATATTTGGCTATTTAGAAAATAAAAATAATTAATATTTATAGGTATAATTTTTATATCAAAAATTTGGGTACATTCGGTTCTGGTTTTATGGTCTTAAAGATATTGGATCGGTTCGGTTATATATGAAACTCAGTTCACTTTTGGTTTCAGTTTTTTTTTTGTATGGTACGGTTTGGTTCCTTGATCCCTGATAAATGTGTCCAAACTTATATTCTACCTAAAATTTTATATATAAAATTTTTTTTTTGAATCCAAAAATAAACATGGGCTTCAAAGCGCGAGTTAAAATCTAATATCTCTTATGAGAAAGATTTCTTTAACAACCTACACCCTCAACCTAACATCTAATCTATTAAAAGGGGAGTACAAATATAAATTACCCCTTAGTTCACAATTATTTACAATGACATCCCACTGAATTTATTAATTAATTTACTTTTTATGATTCTTTGTCTTTCATGTTTAATTAATGCATTTCCTAAATATAATTCTAACTAAAAAATATGGCAACAATAATTAATAAATCTAACATATAGTATTCGTTGTTTTTTCTTATTTCATTACTTATGTGGAGAAATTGTCAAAAGTACCACAAGTTAAGTACCCCTTTTCATAAATAGCACCAACCAGAAATATACAAACATTTGGGTTTAGGCTTTAGTGATTAGTGTTTAGGGTTTAGTATTAAGGGGGTTTGGGCTGGGTTTATATATGTTTTATAAATATTTTGAAAAATTAGTTTAGTGTTACTTTATCACAAATTTAGGGTATTTTTGAAAATAGTCATTCATTAATGGTAAATATGAAAAGTGGTATCAAACTTGTGGTATAATTGAAATTTCCCCTTTTATGTGTGTGTTTGGAAATAATTAATAAACCTAGCTTTAAATATTTAATGAAAAATATTATTTTTATTATTTATAATAACTAAAAATAAAAGTCACATAAAAAGAATTATTTATATAATATATAACTATATTATCTTACATATATTTTCATATAAATAATACTCCAATGTAAGTTCAGTATGATAAATGTTGAAAATATAAATTATATAGCACCATATATTTTAAATAATACGTACAACAATTTTATTATACATTATCATAAAATTTTGATCCATAAAAAATAAAACATACTTGTGCAGATACACAAGTCATATTCTAAAAAGTATAGACGATACCATTGATGGTTTACCAGACAAAATAAAATTACTCAATATAAACTATAAATCATCGTGTTTAAAATGTCATATTAAAATTGTTTAATGAAGTAAATTTTAAAAATATATATTATCACTTATAAAAATAAATAGTTATTATAAATTTAGATCATGCTCCTAGCTATTTTAGCAAATTAAAATTTTCAAAAAATCTACATTTTTTTTTGAAAATTTTGCTAACCAAATTTAAATCCATATGTTCAGTATTTTCACAATCTTTAGTATAACAATAGTATTTAGAAAGACCAAGAAGCAATTAAAATTAAACATTATACTCATTGCAAATCATGTATAACATTTAGTAAAAAAAAAATTGAAAATTGACACCCGCTCAGTCGAGCGGGTCAGAATCTAGTTATAAGTAAAAGACATAAGATATAGAACTCTCAAAGAAAATAAAAAGTCAGTAAAAGGCATATGTATCTGTTTTCTCTGGAAAAATAATATATGGTCTGGATTAAAGGTCAATTTACAATGTATCAAAAATAAGTGACTGTAAATTAATATGTAAACTAGATTTTGACCCGCCCTTAAAAGGACGGGTATAATTTCTGTTTTATATTTTTTTAGAAATTTAATTTTTATATTTGCACTTTAGTCATAAATGTGTTTTTCATTATATAATATTTTTTTTTAAATGATTAATAAGATGTTTTAATAATTATATTAAAATAGTTGGACCACACGTATATCAATAGATCATGTTCATGTTTTAATAGTATTGATATAATATAGTGTGTGATCTAGGTACATTTATCAAGAACCGAAAAACCAAAAAAAAAAAGAAAAAAAACTAAACAAAAATTTCATAAATAACTGAGTGGAACGTATAATTCTAAACCCAAAAAACTCAAAACTCAAAGACCGAATGAGTATCCAAGTTTTAAGATAAATATTCAAGTTATATTTAAGTAGAAATAATAGGAACTTAAAAATATGATTCAGCTTAGATTATTGGGGGTAAACAAAATTGTTTATATTTTAATAGTATTGATCTATTCTATTAATTCTTCAACATGACCAATTAATAAAAGTTGTGTCCACTTATTTATAGTCCACATTTTCAAATAATTAACTGCCACTAATTAACAAATATCGGATTGCATAAAGATATTTGTAACCTCCCTTCCCCTTTACTTCCTATAATTTCGGGATGCATAAAAGTAGAAAAATATCACGTAGTATTAATAACTATGTTTACAAGTAAATAAATAAATAATTATACCAACTTTTTAAATCGGACTGTTTGAATAAAATATCAAATAATTTAGATAATTTTAAATTGGGCAATTTTCCTAAATATAACATTTTTAAGTTTTTGTTACAAAAAGATCATAAGAAAAAAATGGCCAAAATATTTTATTTAATAGGTTAAAGCCTCTTATACCCTAAATATATAAATACAAATAATAAATTAAAAATTATTTTTTATAGTTTCAGATTATATGTTCTCAAATTCAAACTTATTAAAAAGAAAATTTCAAACTTTTTCGAATTGTTTTTTTTTTTGAAATTTGAAAATACTTTTTGAAACTATTTGAAAATTTTTATTTTCAATTTTATAAAATTTTAAACCTCATTTAGTTTAACAGGTTTTAAATAGGTTATTCGATTCAAAAGTATATTTTAAATGTATCTATTTTATTAATTCTCCTATATGACCAATTAATAAAAGGTTGGGTCTAACTTAAAAAAATAACTGCATAAAATATAATATAATTATATCTAGAGCATTGTTAACCGTTCATAACTTCCCTCGGCATATGAAACGATAATTTGGGCTTCGAATATTGTTAACCGTTCGTAACTTCCCTATGTTCCTGTTCTTATGTTCAAATAAAAAAACAAATAATTTGGACTGAATATTGACAAAAGGACCAAACCTTACCATATGATACATGTACATACTTACAAAACTTATCTATTCTATTAAATTCATATCATACAGAATATGATTATACAAACACACAAACATAAAAATTATGTTTCTTTAAAAAATAAAATTAAAACTAAAACTAAACAACTAAAATTAAAATTAAAAATTATGATCATGATCCGATATTCTACAGATTTTAGTTTAACGGGTTTTAAATAGATTTCTACATTTGGACCCGCCCTTTTATATTTTTTTAGTTTTATATTCTTTTAGAAATTTAATTTTTATATTTATATGTTTTAGTCATATTTGTGTTTTTCATTGTATAACATTTCTCTTAAATAATTAATAGGAAGTTTTAATCATTGTATTAAAATAGTTTGACCATACATATATCAATATGTTATGTTTCTATTTTAATAGTATTGACTAGATTCGGATTCGCCTTTAAAAGAGCTGGTATATTTTTTTGTTTTACATATTTTAGAAATTAAAGTTTTATATTTATTTTTTAATCATATTTATATTTTTCTTTGTATAATATTCCTTTTAAATAATTAATAATTAATAAGAGGTTTTAATAATTATCATAAAATAATTTGACCACACATATATCAATAGGTCATATTCCTGTTTTAGTATATTGATATTATATAATGAAAAAAAACGTAAATAAAAACATAAATATAAAAATTAAATTTATAAGAAAATGTAAAACAAAAAATATACCCGCCCTTCTAAGGGCGGGTCAAAATCTAGTTAATTGTTAAACCGACTAAACTCAAGTGGTAAGTCAATTATGTATTACTGAAAAGTGTAGATTTTAATGCTAAGTTGAAATATTATTAGATGAAAATATAAAACATGATTTTTTATTAACACATAACCTTGGTCAAAAGAAAGTAGTCTGACCTAGTTTCAAAAAAAAGAAAAAGTAGTCTGACCTAATATGTAAACTCGTAGATTGGTATATGTATTCTCTTTGCTTGTATTATTTTCAAGTGTTGATATATCAAAATATGATCATCATTTATCTTTTTTGCCTATGTTATTAACATATATAACCGCATGTAAACTGACTAATAATGTATCAAGAGAAGTGGGTTCCTAAAATTATGGGAATATTAATGAAAGAATATTATTGGATTATACGCCATAGGATTAAGAAATTCAAATATTGTTTGTGATATACAAATCTTATTAAATTTCCTAAAAAACTTATGGATCCGTATATTAACATTTCTAATTTTATCATTTATAGTTCCGGGGGTTTTTATCACTCTTCAAATGATATTAAATCTGTTGAGCATGTAGAATATATACTATGTGAAAAGAATATACTATATGTAAAGTTCAAAAAAAAAATATACTACGTGTGTTTGCACAAGTCGTAGTTAAGAGTGACATATTCATTGGGCTTCAATATAATTTGGGCCTCGATAGTGCTTATCATTAGCCGAGGAATATTCGTAATATGATTGGTATTAAAACTCTCATTTCTTATTGGTTGAGACTTTAGTTGCCAAATTAATTAAAAATAAGACAATGGCATTTGGTGGTAAATAACTTGAAAAGATAAGCGCATAATCCTAGGAGGGATTCTGCTTTAATAATATAGATTCAATGACTGATTTTAAGGTATCCCCTATATATTAATCCTGAAGCATTACAACATATTTTTGTAGCCACGTGTCATCACCAGGACGATTCTTAGAATCCTTAGGAAAATAAGTTGGTTCATATAAATATATACTATGTTTTTTTTATTAAACTAAGTATCACATTGATTAGTAATCTTAAATTCTTTCTTTAACTAAAATCTACAGAATTACTTAATATGATTAACTTATATATGACCATTAATTATTATAAATCATACATATTTGATAACAATTTGTGTATCATCTCTCTTATTTGTTTAATTTTATATTATTAAAAAAATCATATTAAGCATATGATAAAAAATTAGATTTTTTCTTATATGTTTTATTTTGAATTTCTTAAAACATCTATAAATTACTAAAATGGTAAAAGTCTTGTAAAAAATGTTTATTTGTTTTTGTTCAAGCAAGATACAAATGATCATAAATCATATGAACCAAAAATATCATTAATTTATATTCATTATATATAAATCATTTAAATTAAACTATATAATATATAAAAAATATAAATATTTTAATTTCAAAATTTGCATTCAAAAATTATTGAGATCTTAATATTATATATATATATAAATAATTTAAAATAAACTATGTACAACATAAAAATACATAAATATGTTATTTTGAGTTTGCATTGAAAAAGTATTGAGACATTAATATTTGTATCTTGAAAATTTCATTAAAACATCGCATCAAAACTTTTGGGATTAATGGTTTAAGTTTTCTTCTACAGAAAATATACAAATGTTAATAAATCCATATGAGTACGAATTTTTAATAATAAATATTTATATTAAAATGTAATATATATCTATGTCAATACCATTTAATTATATACCATATAAAATAAATAAAATGATTATTTTTGATTTATTTCTCATAAAAATATTCCAAATAAATAAGATGTATTGTTTTGATTTATGTGATTACTTTAGTTCCATATATATTAACAAAAAGACAATTGATTACTTTAGAAAGTGTAAGATTTTATTAATTAATATTTTTTAAAAATATCTTACAAGAAATTGATATAAGAAAAATTTATTTAGAAGCTATTGAATTCACCTAGAGAGAACATGGATTGCACAACAAAATTTCTTTCCTAACTCTAATCCCCTTTTTCTTCGTCACAACACCAACATAGAATAATGTGATAAAAATCTGAAATGGTAACATTTTCTTTTGTTCAGCCCGTTATTTTTCTTAACTGGGCCTAGAACATTTGTTAATGATAAACTAAATGGGCCATATATATAGAAGCATGTGTTTTGGTTTTAAAATTGTTGCATACCTAAAATCAATATGAACTATCATCACTTTCATTTAAAATTTTGTTAACAATCAAAAATATAGGCTTGGAAAAAAATCCACATAAAAAAAAAACCAAATCTAATCCTAAAAGTAGTACTGAGCTTTAATCAAAATTGGTTAGATATCTCAGAATATTGGTATCTGGAAAACCAAAACGGAACCTGATCCGAAACGAAATATTTTGGGTATCTGAATATATTCAAACTAGATTTAAATACTTAGCTATATTTTATTTTATATTTAATCTCTAAAAGAATATAAAATATATATAAGATGTTCTTAACTTGTCCAAAATACTTGGAAATATATACAAATAGTTAAAATACATGTGTAAAATAGTTAAACGATACTCAAGATACCAATACTTAAAATATCTATTGATTTCTTATCCAAATATTTAAACTAAACCAATTTTATGCTATTTTTAGTTTTAGATTTTAAAAAATTAAAAGTATATATGAATTTTATTTTATTTTTACAAAATTAAATGGATTATCCGAATCCAAATCCAAATCGAACCCGCAGATCCTAACCGCATTGAACCCACAAAAATCGGAACATAACCAAACCAAACCGAACCAAACAGAATCACATGGTATCTTAATGTCCACTTCTAATCAAATGTAAAAAAATAGTTCTTGATAACAAAATATGTACTGTTTATAATATTCAAATACAATATATTTTTTATCACTCACCCCGTGCAGAGCGCAGATTATAGTTCTTGATAGCAGATTTGCAGCCATCATTCATCATTAAGAGTTAATTTTTTTTCCTTGTTTGTAAAGAAATATACAGCACTCTTAGATGCAAATGACTAAAGAGTAATTTGGGTGAATAATGTCATTTTCTCTAGGAATTGCATTCCATTCATATTAAGTGTCTCTTTTATCATTATTCTCTACATACTTTTGTAAAGTTGATTTTCCCTTTTTTCTTATGCAAAACCACTTTGCATATAAGAATTTATAAGATTCAATATTGAATAAAGTTCAACTATTAGTATTTTCCAGAGAAAGCATATGCTTTTCTTCATGAGTATTTCTCTAGTTTCAATATGGTCATGAGAATAAACATTGCTCGTGCCACATAAAAATTGAGTTATATGCGTAGATATATTTGCAAATAAGCGTGTGTCATTTTTATGCTTTTACTTTGATGATTGTAGATATGCGTCGGATATGAAAATGGTTTTCAGAAAGCCATAGATCAAACCGCAGATCTACCGAACCAAGAAAAAAAATCAAATAAATGAGTTATTTATTGGGAAATTCGGGAAAAAAGAACTAAAAAGCTTTGTCTTTGTCCCCTTAGAACAAAATCATTTTTTTCTACTTTTGGACAACTACTACCCTTCAAGGTTATAAAAATTCATATAAATTAATTTAGAAAGCCAAAAAATAAAGAAAAATATGAAACATGAAGTAATCAAGTATGTGTATATATGAAAAATAAAATTTTTATAAAAAAATATTTGGAATAACAATTTTCAAAATGATCTAAAAGTGTAAATATATCAGATCTACCATCTACGGCGTTTCAGATTATGCAATCTACTAAAACTACAACGATCTACAAGTGGTAGACTGCGAAATACACCAAAAACATATAAATCTACATAGGCAGAGTACATAATCTATATTCTATACACTTGTCTGAATAACTGGTAGATCGTAAGCCCTATTAAATGTTCTTCTGTCTTCCTTCGAAGAATATTCTTTCTTCTAAGTTCTCATTTGTCTACTGTCTCGGTATTGACTATCTACCTATTCATCCATATTCTACCAGTTGTAGAACGTACCTTCTACCGGATTCGTAACCAAATCCTAAAATCTAGGAAATAACTGTCACAAAATATTACCTAAATCTATTAAATCTTTTTGTTTCATTTTTTAAAATTATGTTCCCTAATTTTCAGTTCATCGTTGCCAACCACTGTTTAGAAAAAAACGTGTTCCTTCTTCTCCTTTTCATAGTTCTTCTAAACTTTTGGCAATCAAATCTCAAAAATGCACATCTATGTCTATTCTGGTGTTTGGAAATCATCGGGAAGAAACGGTTGAAAATTTCATATTGATGAAAAAAATGGAGGTATATTACTTACTTTGGACACAAGCAAAACTGTTGAGTACCTTGGAGTTATGGTTTGTGAGGAGTTTGGAGTTGATTTAAACATGGTCAATATCGAGCTGAGCTACTTACCTTCTGATTTGGTGAGTGGCAACGACTCACCACCGGTTTTCATCACCACTGATCGGCAACTGAAAAACTTTCTTACATATGTGAAGAACCAAGCTTCAAGGAGGTTATGTGTGTGTATTCGATCTAAGGTCGAATCTAACATGAATGAAGAAGCTGCTGAGTCACCTAACAGAGAAGAAGAGGCTATGTTGTATAAACTTCCAGATGCTGCTATTGATTATCAAACCAAGCCTGAAGAAGATGAAAGTGATGATGATAACGAGCATGAGATAGATATGATCACTGGAAAGTATGTCCGTTTTTCTCTGGTAGATGTTGTGAAAAAGGGTCAACATTTTTCTAGCAAAACAGCTTTGAAGGCAACAATGGAGATATGTGCAATGAAACATAATTTCGACTACAAGCTTGTGAAATCGGATAAAAAAGTTTGGTACGTTCGTTGCGCGGACAATGATTGCACCTGGCGTGTGCGTGCAGAGGGTTTAACGGGTTCTTCATATTTTATTATCAAAAAGTATGTACCTGATCACACTTGTGCTCCGTCATCAAGGAACCATTCTGTGCGGACAGCTTTATGAAAAACAGTTGGCACTCTCACTATGCATAAGTATGAAAGTGTGAAGGAAGGGCCAAAACCTAATGATATCATCCAGTTAATGCATAATGATCATGGAGTTGAGATATCCTATCCCTTAGCATGGGAAGCACGAGAGTATGCAGTAAATGCTGTGAGAGGCATTCCGGAGGAAGTTTATGGAGAAATTCCTAAATACTTGCACATGATGAAGGAAGCAAATCCAGGATCACACACATTTTATGAAACTGACACCAACGGGAGATTCAGATTCCTCTTCATCTCATATGGTCAGTCTATTCGCGGTTTTCAAACTGCCCTTCGGAGAGTTATTGTTGTCGATGGGACCTTTTTGAAGAGTAAATACAAAGGAGTATTACTGGTTGCTACTGCTTTAGATGGAAACTCGAACCTATATCCTATTGCATTTGGAGATGTCGACTCAGAGAATGACCGCGCTTGGGAATGGTTTATGAGACAACTTAATGTTGTTATTGATGATGATGAGAGTTTAATTAGCTTTTGTGTCTGACAGGAATACCTCTATCGCTAAAGCTCCTGCGAAAGTGTATCCGCATTCTCATCATGGAATTTGCATTCACCACTTGCTGAACAATGTTGTTACCTATTACAAGGGGAAAGGTGTCGCTGGTTTGGTTGCAAAGGCTTCTAAAGCTTACCGAGTTGCTGATTTTTAGAAGATTTTCACTGCTATTTACTCAATAAGTCCTGCAATTGGAAAATATCTGGTAGACGCTGATGTGCAAAAGTGGGCTCGTTGTCAATTTCCAGGTTACAGGTACGATGTTAGGACCACTAACCCTGCTGAATCAATAAATTCTGCGTTGCGGTCGCCTAGAGAGTTTCCAGTTATACCTTTGTTGGACAGCATAATGGAGATGATGACTCGATGGTTTTTCAAACGTAGAACTAAAAGTTCTAAGCATACAAAACCACTGACCATTGCTGTGGAAAAGAAGATTAATCGAAGGATTGAAAAGAGTAAGAAGTTTCAGGTTTTCCCAGTTAGTGATGACAGGTTTTTGGTTCAAGGTGACACTTTTGAATGTATGGTCGACTTGGTCAGACGCACATGTTCATGTGGGAAATTCGATCTGATGAAAATCCCCTGCAGACACGCCATCAAAGCAGCTTTTAGTGTAGGGATAAGAGCACACACACTCACTGACGACATGTACACCACAGCTTCATGGAGATCGATTTATGCGGAAAGCATAAACCCTATTAGTGTCCCTGAAGATGCATGGATTGCCCCACCTCACGTACAGCAAGCGGAAGTCCTTCCTCCAGAGACTAGAAGAGCTGCTGGTCGGAGAAAGAAACGAAGATACGAGACAGTTGAAGACAAGATCCGTTCATCACAAGGAACTCAACGCTATAAAAGTCGCAAATGCAGTCGATGTGGTGGTGTAGGTCACAACAGATCGACATGTGATAGAGCAATATAGGATTCAAGCAATTTTGTCTATGCAAGTTATGTTTCAGAGTTATGTCTTTTATTATCTTTGTTTCGTGTTGAACTCGATGCAATTTCGTTTTATGCAAGTTATTTGACTATGAACAGAAGTCTTAAGTTAGTATTAAGATTTGATCTATAAATAGAAAATAAAAGTGAATATCAAATTGATTCGATCTTTGACAATGTTACTAGAATCAGAAAACCATAACAACATCAATCTGATTAAGAACAGAGACATAGAAGACTGAGAACAGTTCCTACACATCCTACATGTCCCGAATTCTTACGCTTCATAACTTCTTCCTCCACTATTTTTTTCAAGAAACTTCTCAGATTTTCAATTTCTTCAGCCATTCTCGACTGCTGCTCATCCATCCTTTGAATCTCATCAATCAGAGCCTCGTCGACCCACTTAAAAAGATGATTTTCTTTTTTCTCTGCACATCAATATATACCCAATACACGCACACGCACATTAAAAAAAAATTCAAAATCGAAAAGGGGATCTCAAACCCTAACCTTCGATTTTGGGGAAAGAGGGACCGAGATTGAAATAGAAGACCCTCTTGCTCTTATTTGGTGATTGAAGCTTTGAATTTGTTCTTGTCAAGTCCGATTTAAGCTGTCGGAGAAAAAAAAATTAGAGTTCATCGAGAAGGAGGAAAAACAAGGAGAGAAAGAGAAAAATACCACGGAGGGAGAAAGGATGAAGGAGAAAGAAGAGATGTCAAGCCGGAACGGAAATCCTCGCCGGCGAACAAAGACGCACCACCGTAGATGATGGTGAACACGGGAATCGCCTTTCTCGACTCCGTCGGAGAAGTGGGGGAGAGAGAACACGGGATTAATGATTTTGTTTTTTTTTACTTTTTACTATGGTTAATATCATCTTAAATATATATTATATTTATCACATTTTTTTTACTTTATTAATCGATTCATAAAACTATATAAGGGGACTTATTTGGGTTTTCATTATGGTTTGTTCTAGTGGGACAAGTATTAGTAAATTTGTTCTAAGGGGACAAGGTCTTAAGCTTTTAGTTCTCTTTTCCCAAATTTCCCTTATTTATTCATGTATTTTCTTTTATATATGTGTATTTTAAAATAATTTATGAAATTTTAATTTTTTGAATAATCATCTGTGTTGGTCATATCTTATCTTTAATATAAATGGATGATATTTTAGGGGAATATTTTATAAGTTAGTCAGTATAATTGTTGGCCCATATAGAGTCCTTTGCAATTGTTGTGTAAGTTAAAAGCTTAACCGAATTTGTAGGTGGCTTTTTAATATATTCACTAGATGATAACTCGCGCCCTGCGCGGAGTGAATATTTTTTTTTAAATATTATATTTAAATGTTATAAAGAATATACATTTTGTTATCAATAACATTCTTTACATTTGATTAGAGGTAGATATTTGAGCACCATTTGATTTGGTTCGGTCCGAATGATTGTGGTTTTGGTTCGGTTCAGATTTTCGTGGATTTGGTTCGTTTTTTTTGGGTTCAGATAACCTATTTAAAAAAGTTTCAAAAATTAAAGTTCATATATGTTTTAAATTTTTCAAAGTCTAAAAATCAAAATAATATATCATATAAATTTGAGTAATGTATGCCAAAAGAGTTAAACTTAACATAAAAATTGGTTTAGCTTAAATTTTTAGATAGGAAATCAAAAGATATTTTAAAGTATTTTGGTATTTTAAGTATCAATTAGTTATTTTAAACATGTACTTATAACTATTTGTATAAATTTCCAAGTATTTTAGACAACTTAAAAACATCTTATATTTTGTGTAAATTCTTTTAGATATTAAATTTAAAAATAATTGATATATTAATCTGGTTTAATATACTATATTATTAGATATTTAAATAAAGTTTATAAATCTGGTTTAGATATATTCGAATACCCGGAATATTTCTGTTTGGATCGGGTTCATTTTCGGTTCTTTAGATACCAAAATTTTGAACTCATTCGGATATCTAACCAGTTTGGTTAAAGTTCAGTACAATTTTTTGGATCAGACTTGGTTCGTTTTTAGATTTAGATTTTTTGCCCAACCCTATATTTTTATTATAACAAAATTTTAAACGAAAATAATGATGGTTCATATTGATTTTGAGTATACAACAATTTTTAAACTAAAACACATTTTACTATGCACGTGACCCATTTAGTTAATCACTAAAAACTATTCTAAGTCAATTTGAGGAAAAAAAATGGACTGAACTTAAAAAACAGTACAATTTCAGATTGTCAATCGACACTTCCAAATATTCAATTTTGATGTTGTGCTGAATAGAAAGGGGGTTAGGGTTAGGAAAACAAATTTGATACGCACTACATGTCTCGTTAGGTGATTTCAATAGCTTATAAATAAATCTTCGTTGTATCGATCTCTTGTAAGATTTTTGAAAAATATTAATTAATAAAATCTTACACTTCTAGAGTAATCAATTGTTTCTCAATTAATATATAGGAGATTAGAGTAATCACATAAATCAAAACAATACATCTTGCTTATTTACAATATTTTTATGGTAAATAGATCAAAATAATCATTTTGTTTATTTTATATGGTATATAATTAAGTTTCAATGATGTTAACATAAGTATATTATTTACACTACAAGAAAACAGCATTTTGGCGAGGAAAGTTAACGAGGAAATATAATCCTCGTAAATTTACGAGGAACTTACGAGGAATTTACAAAGAAAGAAATAAACCTCGTTATTTCCTCGTAAACTAACGAAGACAATATTTCGTCGTAAAGCCCACGTAACTTTACGTGGTCTTTACGAGGAAATACACTTTCCTCGTAAAGACCACGTAAAGCTTGCATTATCTTTACGAGGAAAAGTGGAAATATATTTTCCTCGTTAAAATCAACGTAAATTTACGTCACCTTTACGAGGAAATGATATACGTGAACTTAACGAGGAATTTTAAAGCACGTTTTTTTTGGCTACCTACCTTTTCCTCGCAAATTCATCGCAAAACTTCAACTACCAGATTCGAAAATTTTCTATAAATATGGAAGTTTCAACATCATTTTAAACACACCAACAAGAAAAAAAAAGAAAAACGTGAAAGGAAAAAAATGTCAGGCTCCGGGAATGTCTACGAGTTGCGGAGGTGGATGTATATGCATAGAGATGCTAACGGGAGAGTGACGAAAGAATACATTGCGGGACTGGAGACATTTATGCATCAAGCAGATTCCACACCGCTCGCCCTAGAAAGCGGTAAGATGTTCTGTCCATGTCGGAAGTGCAACAATTCGAAATTGGCAAATCGTGAAAATGTTTGGAAGCATTTAATAAATAGAGGTTTCACGCCAAATTACTATATCTGGTTTCAACATGGAGAAGGTTATAATAATTATGATCAGAATGAAGCTAGTAGTAGTAATAGCAATTTTCAGGAAGAACCGGTTGCTCTTCATTTGCATAATGAACCTAGTTACCATCAGGAGGAGCAGATGGTAGATTTTGATAGGGTTCATGATATGGTAACTGATGCATTTGTAGCTCATGATGAAGATGAAGAACCTAACATAGATGCAAAAAAGTTTTATGAAATGTTAAATGCGGCGAATCAACCACTTTACAGTGGTTGTAGAGAAGGTCTCTCTAAATTGTCGTTGGCTGCTAGAATGATGAATATTAAAACTGATCACAATCTACCTGAAGTTGCATGAATGAATGGGCAGACTTGTTCAAAGAGTATTTGCCGGAAGACAATGTGTCTGCTGATTCTTATTATGAGATTCAGAAACTGGTGTATAGTCTTGGGTTGCCTTCGGAGATGATAGATGTTTGCATCGACAACTGCATGATCTACTGGGGAAATAATGAAAAGTTAGAAGAATGTCGATTCTGCAAGAAGCCACGATTCAAGCCGCAAGGACGGGGACGTAATAGGGTACCGTACCAAAGGATGTGGTACCTACCAATTACAGACAGATTGAAAAGATTGTACCAATCAGAGCAGACTGCTGGAAAGATGAGATGGCATGCCGAGCATACTCAGACGGATGGTGAGATGACACATCCATCAGATGCAAGAGCCTAGAAACATTTTAACAAAGTATATCCGGAATTCGCTAGCAATATCCGGAATGTGTATCTCGGATTATGCACAGATGGATTTAGTCCATTCGGAATGTCAGGGAGACAATATTCATTGTGGCCAGTCTTTCTTACGCCATACAACCTGCCACCGGAGATGTGCATGCAACAGGGGTTGCTATTCTTGACCATATTAATACCTGGTCCGAAACATCCTAAAAGGTCGCTGGATGTTTTCCTGCAACCACTAATAAAAGAGTTGAAGGATTTGTGGTCAACAGGGGAGAGGACGTATGACTGCTCAACGAAGACGAATTTCACTATGCGAGCGATGCTTTTGTGGACCATAAGTGACTTTCCTGCCTATGGGATGTTGTCGGGATGGACTACACATGGGAGATTAGCTTGTCAATATTGTAATGGAGCGACAGATGCGTTTCAACTGAAGAATGGGAGGAAGACAAGTTGGTTCGATTGTCATCGTAGATTTCTTCCCATTGGCCATCCGTACCGAAGAAACAAGACATTGTTTAGGCACAAAAGGGTTGTGAGAGACACTCCTCCTCCATATTTAACTGGAGAAGAAACTGAAAAGCAACTCGATTACTATGGAGCTTTGGAAACAGTTCCTCGTGGTGGTAATTGGCATGTTCCCCCTAATATGCCTGATTCTTACGCTGTTCATCACAACTGGCACAAGAAGAGTATATTTTGGGAGTTGCCATATTGGAAGGATCTTCTTCTGCGCCACAACCTCGATGTGATGCATATAGAGAAGAATTTCTTTGAGAACATCATGAATACAATATTGAATGTCCCGGGGAAGACAAAAGACAACATAAAATCGAGGTTAGACTTGCCGGATATTTGCTCAAGAAGCGAGTTACATATAAACAGCAATGGGCAAGTTCATGTTCCGATATTCAGATTGTCTTCAGAAAAAAAGTCGGTGTTGTTCAACTGGGTAGCATCAGAAGTGAAATTCCCCGATGGGTATGTTTCAAATCTGTCTAGATGCGTTGAAAATGGTCAAAAGTTCTCCGGGATGAAGAGTCATGACTGTCATGTCTTTATGCAACGACTACTTCCCTTTGCTTTTGCGGAGCTACTTCCTACAAACGTACATGAAGCACTTGCAGGTACTATATTTATTATTACAGTTATTTTATATATAATGATTTAGTTTGAAATATATATGACTAATATGTGTATAATTGTTTTTGGAATATACAAGGCATTAGAGCATTTTTCAGGGATCTGAGCACCCGCACCCTTAAAGTAGAAGTCGTGGAACAGCTTCAAGAGAACATTCCCATCTTATTGTGCAACTTGGAGAAGATATTTTCTCCTGGGTTTTTTGACGTAATGGAGCATCTAGCTGTCCACCTTCCATATGAGGCATTGCTTCGTGGACCTGTACATTACGGATGGATGTATCAGTATGAGCGAGCCATGAAATATTTGAAGGGAAAAGCAAAGAACCTTGCAAAGGTTGAAGGTTCTATAATTGCTGGAAGTTTGACGGAAGAAACTTCTCACTTCACATCGTACTACTTTGCGTCAAAAGTACGTACTCGGAAAAGAGCTCCAAGGAGATATGATGATGGTGGTGTCGCGCCAACATACGCAGTTGCTGGTGTTCCAGACATCTTTAGCCAGATTGGGCGACTGGGTGGAAAATCAAAAGAGGTTTGGTGGTCGAGTGAAGAAGACGCTCATAGTGCACACACCTATATTCTACTTAATTGTGAGGATCCATTGATTCGTTATTTTGAAAGGTAACATAAATGGACACGTATATATAAATTAACACATATATATAATTGCCAAATATTAATTAATATAAAATGTGATTTTACAGCCTATTTGTTTCACAAGTCGAAGAAACATTCCCTGGTATATCCACAACTGACGTAGACAAAAGGAAAGATCAACACTTTATAAAGTGGTTGAAGAGTCAGGTATTAACTCAAACTCTTTATTCATAAATGATTTGTATTTTAACGTTCACTTTGTTTTTGCAGGTTGATTTTGACGACGATGCAGATTATCCTAAGTGGTTACATGAAGTAATTCAATCTCCACATGTAAAGGTCACCACTTCACAGATGTATTTCACACAAGGCTATACTTTTCACACATATGAGTATGGTAGACAGCGGACGACCAGTAACTATGGAATATGTGTGAAAGGGGAAACCGATTTCTACGGTATCTTGACAGAGATTATCGAAGTGGAATTTC
Source organism: Raphanus sativus (assembly GCF_000801105.2). Classification (NCBI taxonomy): domain Eukaryota; kingdom Viridiplantae; phylum Streptophyta; class Magnoliopsida; order Brassicales; family Brassicaceae; genus Raphanus; species Raphanus sativus. The sequence goes on from NC_079511.1 coordinate 14,353,958, forward strand.
CAGGGATATTGAAGCTGAAATGCGTCCTCTTCAAATGTGAGTGGTTCGACCCCGTCGTCAACAGAGGTGTTCGGTTTAACAAATTCGGTGTAGTTGATGTCAATGGTGGACGAAGGTACAACAAATTCTTTATTTGGCATACATGAGCAGAATAAGCTTACTTCTATGTTTTCTTTATTTTCAGGTACAACAAATTCGAGCCTTTCATCTTAGCTTCACAAGCAGATCAAGTTAGCTACCTTCCATACCCTCGGATGAGAGAATCGGGAATAAATTGGTTATCCGTGATCAAAGTTACACCTCGAGGACGAATCATAAGTGGAGAAGAACCACCATTGCAAGAAGAACAGATAAATGAAGTCGAGGAACCTGAACAACAAATTGATGACATTCTTCTCATTGATCCGCATAATCATGAGTATGAAGATCTTACCGACGATGGCACAGACGAAGCTGTTGAAGACGAGTTTAATGAAAATGATGATGTTTCTAGTGATGACGAAAATGTATCCGATTGATGTATTTGTGTTTTAATATGATTGATTTTCAGACTCAATGCATGTGATTCGATTATAAAGAAAAAAAATATTGAGTTTGAGGTTTTGAATGAAAAATAAAAGATTGAGGTTTGGGATTGGAATATGAAGAGTAGAAGATAGGAAAGATGGTGTTTGTGGTTTGGGGTTTTTGATTTTAGAGGTTTAGAAAGAAAACCTCGTTAATTCCTCGTAATTTACGACGAAATAACGAGGAAAGTAGAAAAAAAGAAATACACGGGCCTCGCTAATTCCACGTAAGCGCAAATCGTCATAACGACCTCGTAAGCTTACGTGGAATTAACGAGGTAACGACCCTAAACCCTAAACCCCAAACCCCATCTTTCTTATATATTTTGTCTAAATTTCAAACTCCAAACCCATTAATAATTTTATAATTTTCAAAAGATTATATTTTTAAATCTTCAAAAGATTATATTTTTAAATCTTCAAAAGATTATATTTTCAAATCTTCAAATGATTATATTTTCAAATCTTCAAATGATTATATTTTCAAATCTTCAAATGATTATATTTTCAAATCTTCAAATGATTATATTTAAATAAATAATTTGATTTTGTATAAGTTTAAATTAGGAAGAAGAGATTGATATTAGAAGTTAAAGAATTGTGATTATAAATTTTGAGGTTTGAAATGTTAAGAATATTGAGGTTTGAGGTTTTGAATGAAAAATAAAAGATTGAGGTTTGGGATTGGAATATGAAGAGTAGAAGATAGGAAAGATGGTGTTTGTGGTTTGGGGTTTTTGATTTTAGAGGTTTAGAAAGAAAACCTCGTTAATTCCTCGTAATTTACGACGAAATAACGAGGAAAGTAGAAAAAAAGAAATACACGGGCCTCGTTAATTCCACGTAAGCGCAAATCGTCGTAACGACCTCGTAAGCTTACATGGAATTAACGAGGCTTTCTTTTTTTTTTTAGTTCCTCGTTATTTCCTCGTGGGCTTACGAGGTTTTAACGAGATATGTTGTCTAAACCCCTAAACCCTAAACCCCAAACCCCATCTTTCTTATCTATTTTGTCTGAATCCCAAACTCCAAACCCCATTAATAATTTTATAAATTTCAAAAGATTATATTTTTAAATCTTCAAAAGATTATATTTTTAAATCTTCAAAAGATTATATTTTCAAATCTTCAAATGATTATATTTTCAAATCTTCAAATGATTATATTTAAATAAATAATTTGATTTTGTATAAGTTTAAATTAGGAAGAAGAGATTGATATTAGAAGTTAAAGAATTGTGGTTATAAATTTTGAGGTTTGATATGTTATGAATATATGAAGTAGAATATAAGAAAGATGGGGTTTAAGGTTTGGGGTTTAGAGTTTAGAGGTTTAGAAAATAACCTCGTTAATAACTCGTAACTTACGAGGCATTTACGAGGAACAGAAAGACGGGCCTCGATATTTCATCGTTTTATTTGGGACGGGCCTCGCAATTTCCTCGTAAGGTTACGAGGGTTTTACGAGGAACAAAAAGACGGGCCTCGCTAATTTATCGTTTAATTTGGGACGGGCCTCGCAATATCCTCGTAAGCTTACGAGGTTTTTACGAGGAAGAGGAACACGGGCCTCTTTAATTCCTCGTAAACTTACGAGGAAATTGTGAGACCTCCGTAAGTTATATATACAACCTCACAAACCTCACACTGTCCATTCCTCCCAACTTCCTCTCCACTTCCTCCCCATTTCGTCTCCAACTCCTTCCCCATTCCTCTCTCCTCCGAAAATGGTAATTTCCTCGCCCCCTTTATTAGTTTAGACAATTTAGATAGGTGATTAGTTTAGGTGGTTAGTTTAGAGAATTTAGATAGGTTTACGGATTTTATGTTCGTTAGATAGATTTTTAAATTATCGATGATAGCTTTTTAATTATTGATGATCATAATCTCAAAAAAATATATTTTTGCAGGTTCGCCAGCGCATGCTTTCTGCTCACTACAGGGAGATATTTGGTGAGCCTGGTAGTCAGTTAGACCCGCCAGGTTCTTCTTCAGGTGCCGGCGGTTCAGGTTCTTCGGATCAGGAGTCTGTTCCCGAGGCTCAGTATTTCTTCCCTCCGATGCCTCCTCCGATGGCTCAGCCGATGCCTCAGCCGATGCCTCAGCCGATGGCTCAGCCGATGGCTCCTCCGATGGCTCCTCCGGTGCCTCCTCCGATGGCTCCTCCTGAGATCCCCGCCGCTGTTCATTCCGATCTCATGGTGCCACCTACTGTTCCCTTCTCGCAGTACACTGTCGAGGATATTCTCGGTATGCCAGGCAGAGCTGGTTTACCAATCATAGACCCCGACAGACCCGACGGGACTTTATGGTAAGTGTATTTTTTAAATAATTATTTTAATTTATAACTTCATTAAATAATTTAAATTTTCATTTTTTCCAGGTTTGGGGTTGACAATTCCCTTGCTACAGATGTAACCGAGACGATTAAAGGTTACTTCTCCATGGCGCATCCAAACTGGAAATTGACGCCGATCTACATCCGAAAGACGTGGTTCAAGATTTACGCTGTAAGTAATTCTATTAATTAATTTTTTTTTTATTAACTAATTATTAATTTTTTTTTGCAGCAAAAGTATCATTGGTCCATCGGGGTCAGTGAGAGAGTGAGGAAGGCGTTTTACGAGAAGGCGCAAGTTCGTTTGTCGGACACGGTTTGCAACTGGAAAGGTGCCTGGATCGTCAAGGGGTACACCCGTGGCAAACCCGCTGAGCTTACCACGGATGTTTGGGACGGCCTCATCCGTTACTGGAAGGATCCTAACTCCATTAGGATCACAAACATTTGTGCTGCCGCCCGTAACACGGTAGACGAGCACGGTAACGGCCCGATGCTACACTCTACGGGGCAAAAACCACATGCCGGTGTCCGTTTGAAAATGGTACGTAATTAAATATTTAATTTTTTAATTATTATTTTTAATATAATTAAATATATTTCTAACAATTTTCTTAAATGTTTTTAGGCCAAAGAGTTGGGACGTCTCCCGACTCTTCCGGAACTTTACGAGCGGACCCACAAGAACAAGGCGGGCCAGTTTTTAGATGGCAAGTCCGAGCAAATCTACAACAACGTAATTGCTCGGGTTGAGGAGCACAAGACTCAGCTGACCCAGCAGTCCGGCGACGGATTACCAGTTACCTTATCCACAACTGAAGTGGATAAGATTTACGAGGAGGTAAATTTTTTAACATTATATCTTTTTAATTATTAATTGATTAAATTTACCTTTTAAATTTAACTAACAAATATAATTTTTTTGTTTTTAAGGTTGTCCCTAAGAAAAAGGGACGTACGTTGGGGATCGGTTCCGTCAATGATGTCCCGAGAGCGACATCATCTTATGCTCAGAGACAGACCGAAGAAGTCACTCAGTTGCGTTCCGAGCTGGGCGCGACCAAAAGCCGTGTGAGTGGACTCGAAGCCTTCATCGACGTTATAGCGTCCACAAATCCGGAATGGGAAGCTTTGTTGAGGAACATGAAACAACAAAATCCCATTCCAGGCGAGTCATCGGGTACACATAACAAGGAGGATGTTACGAGGAGGAGCGAGGAATTCTACGAGGCGATGAACGAGCCTTAGTTTTTTTAGTTTTTTTTCGGTTTATGTATTATAAAATCCAAAACTTAATTATATATAAAATATTTCTTGCTTCTGAATTTTATTTAAAATTTATTTATAAATCCAATATTTAAATACTTTTATTTTGTTAAATTAATAATTATTATATTTATCAAATAATATTTTATTAATTCGAAAAATGGAAGTCTACGAGTTATTTACGACGAAAAGGTTTCCGAGGAATTTACGAGGAAAGGCTTTCGAGGTTTTTACGAGGAAAGGCTTTCGAGGTCTTTACGAGGAAAGACTTTCGAGGTTTTTACGAGGAAAACCTTTCAACGATTCTACATCGATTTTACGAGGAAATCTTTTCAAGGATATTACATCGAATTTACGAGGATATGATTTCAAGGATCTTACGTGTAAGTAACGACGCGTGTTTCGCGTGGTTTGTACGAGGAATCTCGGCGAGTGATTTACGAGGAAATGGGGCGAGGAACTTACGACGAAATATTAACTTCGTCTTTACGAGGAAATAAAAAACTCGCTACTCTACGAGGAAATGGCGACGAATCCTTTGTTACGACAGACGATAAACGACGAAAAGCTTTTCCTCGTTAATTCCTCGTAAACATCTTTTTACGAGGAATTAACGAGAAAAATGACCCTCGTTAATTATTTGTTTTCTTGTAGTGTTAGACTTCCTACTCATATGGTTTTATTAACATTTGTATATTCTATGTAACAAACAATTTAAACCATTGATCTCAGAATTTTTGATGTGATATTTTTTCGATCAAAATTTTAAAATTAAATATTAAGATCTCAATACTTTTTCAATGCAAATTCCAAAATTAACATATTTATGTATTTTTAAATGGTACATATTAACGGTATTAAAATTAATATATATATATATATATATTAATGTGGATGTCTATTACATAAAACATCATATTAATACGATTTTATGATCATTTGTATCTTGTTATAATAAAAACAATTAAGACACTGATCCCAAAATTTTCAAAGTAATTTATAGCTGTTTGAAAAATTCAAAACATTTAAGAAACTTTATCTTTAATTGCCCATTAAAAAAACAATTAAAATAACTCTATTTGGCCCATATGAAACCCAAACTTCTGTCGAAATCTGATTTTCAGAGCACTATGTCATCTGCGATTCTACTACTTCGTCTTCATCGTTCCAAATTCCTCCAATTCTGTCCGTTTCTCATTAGTAATCACAACCTACCCTTAATTATTTATTTATGTTCTTCCTTAGCGATGGAATCCTTTCATTTCCCTCTCTTGCTCCTCCTATTTAAACCCATCGTCAAGGTTTTCATGGAATCATATTCTACAACCTTTATTCAACATGTTCAATCGAAGGCCATGAAATCAGTTCAATCCTCCGGCAAGTCTCCTCTTGCATTGTATTTCAACAATCTCTCACCATGGAGGCCGAACGACACTTCCATTTGACCATTTTTTGGGCCCCGAAATAGAGTTCCTGTTAGAGTTTTTATTCTTTACCGAAGCTTGAAAGATAACTCCCCAGCCATGGTGATGGCGAAAACATAAGTTCAGAGGATTATGAACAGCCAATCGTCTGTTTCCTTGGATTTTTCTGTTTCATCTGTTTATTGTTTCAACTACTTTCATTTTTATTTTTTCGACTTTAATTTTAAAAACTACTTAAAGAACGATTGATAACTTAAAGTGGTCGTAGATAGAAATTAAAACTAAAGTCACTAGTTACAGCCCAACCAATCATCCCATGTAGTTTTTTTTCTATTTTTATTGATATATAAATTGCACAATTTAAAAAAAGAAAAGAAACCATAGTCCGAAAAAGTTCATCCACATTTTACATAGAACGCCTATAGGTTTCTACTACTAAGCTCATTATTCATCAACTCCATTGGAGTTAACATATACTAACCCAAAAAATCTATGGCATATTTTGACTTGTAATACACAGCTTTCATAGAATTGATAAATGAGTGCGATCGATTGATCAGAGGCAAATCCTTATTTATCCCTATATCTCATATGTCAATCTCTACAGGACATTTTTTTTAATTTTATATGTCAAATGAAAAATCATAAAATTAAACTGGAAACATGAATATTTTTTATTTGATTTATAGAATTGGATAAAAATATTTCAAAAATCGAAAAACTGTTTTCATATTTTTTTGTGAAAATCATCAAAATATACTAAAAACAATTTTTAAAATAAAAAATTCCAAATTTGAAAGGTATATAACTTAAATATTTGTCCATGGATTCACTAATCCATAAAAGGGTTAGGGTTTAGTTTTGAAAAGAGGGAGAATTTATTTTGGGAGTTTGGGTTTTGATCAAAAAAGAATTATGAAAAGGGGCATAGGAGATCAAACGAGCCCATAGGAGATTGTCTATAAAGAAACAAGGGCATGGGAAAAGTTGACTCGATTGATCAAGCAAGAACACAAATATCAAAAGATCCAAAGTCAAACAGAATTATAAATTGTAACCAGCAGAGATTTGCTGATTCTTTTTTTCCATCATATAATGTACAATCATCTAAAATTAACTGAGAGAAAGAAAAACTATTGCTTGGATCATTTAGATAGAAAACATCAGCAAATCATCAGACCGACTTAGGAAAATGTGGGGACAAGAGCTTGGCGATCTCAGTGAATCCAACTTTGTCTTTGCCATCAAAAATCGTCTTCAACTTATCATCGCATATTATCTCCTTCCCATTCTCCGGATTCTACATATTCAAAACAAAACCGTTCTTAACAAAACAGAGAAGCATATGCCTTAATCCAAACCCAGCACACTATATTCCCAACTACTGAGTTCTTGATTCAACAAGTCAAGACATTTTCAATGAATCAGACTCTACTTGAACCCAATACATTGTTCTACTACTCACCAGAAGTCAAAGACTTGAGTCTCAAATTCAAAGTAACAACACACGAATTTCAATAATCTCTGAAACTGTACCTGGAGGTTGTTACTCTTGATATGCTCCCACACTTTCTTCACGGCGGTGGCACGAGAGAGTTCGCTCTCTCCGGCGAAGCTAGCCAGCGTCTTCGAGACCGGAACAGTCTTTAGTATTTATTTTCCTTCTTTACCAGCTGAAATACCAGTAGCCGCTGCATTAGTCGTCGCCTTCGCCATCAGTGTCCGGTATCCTCCGAAAGCCCTAGAAAATGCCATCATGGCTTCTTCGTTTTCCGACAACTAAAACCCTAGCAGAGCAGACCAATGAAGAAAAGAGACAGACGTTTATAGGTAATAAATAATTAATCTAACAAGGAATTAGGTCAATCGTTATGGGCCTTTATTAAACTTATTATATATGGGCCTAACTGGGCTTCAATAAAAATCGGCATCATTTACACTTTACCGGTTCTTCTCAGTCGTTAGATGCTCTCCTCCGCAACATCGCTGCAAATAGTTTACCATCTCCCAAAGCAATTTGAATTTTTAAAGTTAGCAAAACTTCAAATTTAAAGTTTGGAAGTGTTTCTTCCCAAAAATACAACTTCAAATTTAATTTAAAATGTATTATATTTTACATTATTTATTTATTGATAAAAATTAGTAAAAGTCATTAAAATTTTATATAACAGTAGAACATATATTAAATTATTATACACTATTAATTAGTAAGATAATACATCTTAATAGAATAGTACATGTATTTGGAAAAGATAAATGGGGTTTTTTATTTGTTGATTACAAATTACGAGTTCAAATATTGTACTCCATACCATTTTAAGTGGTGTTTAAAGTTTTTACACAAAGATTAAAAAAATACAAATTTTTATGTAATTTATCTTGGTTACATAAAATTGCATTAAATAAAATCAGTATAACCAATATGAAAAATATGTAGTATTTTGTAATTGGTTGCAAATTTCAATTGACATTAAATTCTATCTCGAAATGTGAAAACATCACTTATCATGAAACAAAATAAAAATGCATAAACATCACTTAAAGTGGTACGGAGGGAGTATCTTCGTTAATTAATTGGTGTAATAAATATGTTTTCATATAATTTTATTTTTTTTATTTTCGCTTAATATTTTGTATTAAATGAATGTTGTAATATTTTTTAGACAGTATAACCTCTTTAAATTAATATTCGATAAATTAATATATACTAAAAATTTCTATAAATTAATATAATTTTAAAGTCTTAAATTGAGTTTTTGGTTCAATTAGTATATCGATAAATTAATAGTCTCTATAAATTAATAAAAATTATAATTTTGGTGTAGTACCAACATTATTAATTTATAGAGGTTTCATATAATACTTCTCTTTGTTGTTATTTATATAACTGTATTTTGCATAAGATAAAGATTATAAAATTAAAATGATAACTATAAAAGTCAACAAAATTATTTGAAAAATAGATAATTAAAAGGACTAAAATATAAAACTTCAAATATTTAGTTTTAAACAGTAAAATTTTAAATATGAAGTTTCACTGTTCAAGACTTCAAAATTTAAAATTTTAAAATTGTTTTTGGAGTATGAAAAACTTCAAAGTTGCTATTGTAGATGCCTTAAAGAATAGTCTTGTGTTATAAAAATATTGCATCTTGAAGTTGAAGTCTGAAATATTTCTGTTTTTGATGTGGACTAATTATATTCTGCTCTTCTACCTCTCAAACTGACTTTTATATAGTATGCTAATTCAATAAATAGTACTTTCTCACAACTTGTTGATGATCATGATGGTGCATGACAAAGCATTTTCACCAAGTTGGTTGGTATATATGACTTTGAAATGGCATGTCCTCATCCTGTATAGTTAGTAATCTAATCTCGTTAAGGCAGACAAACTTGTGGTCAATTGTATATCGTAATTAAGTATTCTAGAAAACCCAGCAACTAGTGTTACTCTTTCTAGTTATATTGGGGTAAAGACCTATGATTAGATCATATGATCTCTTGCTTTCGTATGTAAAACACTACAAACAAGGATGATGATGTATTTAGTCAGGAGTTGGTGAATGACTGACCTTTCTGTTTTTACTTGGGTTTTTTAAGATGGTTCTTCTTGGTGATGACAATGACACTTTGAGAAAGTAGAAAGTGACATGGATTTCTCTTTGTGCTGTCTTTTTTATTTTCTTGTCGCATCAGCTTCCACTTGACTAAAGTGAATCACGTTTCAATATGTAAGCATATCTTGTGGGCCTTGTCATCCAATGATTTGTTTATCTTCTCTTGATTCCTCTGTGTTGTTCAGCCACACACTGTAGCCTCCCCACTACTTCTGGTGTCATCATTTTGTAGCTAACGATGTGAAGTATAACAATGCCATTTTCATTATTTTTCATTTAGTGTATGAAAGCGAAAGCTCATTCCTTTAGCTATCATTAACTATGCTGTTAAAAAGTCTGCCTTCTTAACTTTCTTTTATAAATAATGGGTTGTAATTGATCGGCTTCTTATCTTTGTACTTGCTAGGGCCAGACATAATATCCAGACCCAAAATCCAAACTCAATCAGAAAATTTTGAATTTCTATCCGATCTGATATATAAAATATGTTGGATATCCTAACATCATTTGATAATATTGATATAACTATATATTTCTAGTATGTCCAAAATTATATAAGATGGTACCTTTAAACATATCTATCTTATTAAAACAGAAACATTATGTTGGACCTAACATTTATTTTGTAAGTTTTTAAATTAAATACACCTTTATACTTTATAGTTAAACATACATTAAATTACTAATGTTCATTTCTTTATACTATTATCCATGTTTCCAAACAATATACTTATTTCTTTATAATACTATCAATGTTTCCAAACAATATACTTATTTTTTTATACTATTATCAATGTTTCCAAACAATATATTTTTATACTACTATCAATGTTTCTAAATAATACAATAATTAATCTTAGTTATTTTATATCTATCATTTTCTCTTTAAAATTTTGTAGAAACGTCATAATTTCATAAATTGCAAAAATAGTGAACTTTAAAATTTTGATTATAAGATTACAAATTATGAAACTATTACAATTTAAATCCAATTAGATTACATATCGGTCATCCATCAGTTCAATCGGTTAGTCTCGGGTTTTAGTGATTTTTCAATATGAATATTTTAAAAACATAAATTGAATTGTCAGATATGCGGATTAACCGGTATAATCACAATCGGATTGAATTTAGAAATACTGATTTAAATACACACTCTTTAAAAATTACCAAATATTTGTTAAATTATTAGTAAAATTTTTCATCGTAAAATATCCCGCGCTTCAAAAGCGCGGGTCAAAATCTAGTTTATTCTCTTAAACCCCAACATGTTATATATATCTCAATTTGACATGTTATTTGTTATATGGATATTTGAAGTTCCGTCTATTTTTGTATATTTTTAGTGGAAAATTTTAAAGTTATGTCAATACTATAAATATTTTTTAAATATTTAATTCAGATATTCGGTTATATCCGTAAATATATGTACCATAAGATTGAAATCAACGCTAATATAAAAATATTTGAAAGGGTATTAAACCTCTAAACTAAAATACCTGTAAAGAACAATATTATTGAAAAGAATTTCTAAATAAGTATATGTCAGGCTTTATATTAATATTATATTGTAATTTTGTTGAAAAATTAATTTTTATTTCATTTATTTAATTTGAACCAATCATATATAGATTGATGAGATACTCAAACTTTTTGTTTTCGTAGTTCTCTATATTGATGAGATACTTGTCTTGATACTAACAATGAAACTGTTCTAAGGACAACATTCTAACGAGTCGTAGTACTTAAAGCATCTCTGATGTACATCTTTATATTTTTTTTTCTAAAATATAAATCTCTATTATAGAGGTGGATTTGCTCCAATGTATGCATCTATAATAATTTTTTTTTTATTTTAGAGAAAAATATAGAGTAATCATACTTTTTGCTTCTATAATCAAAGATGAAAATAATAATTTTTTTATATTTTCCCCTATAAATAAATGAACTCTATTATAAAGATATACATTGGAGCAAATCCATTTCTATAATAGAGTTTTTCTATTTTAGAGAAAAATATAAAAATGAAAATAGAGATGGGTTGGAGATAGTTTTATGATGCGTTTGCTTATATGTTGTTCTCTATATGTTGTTTTCCTTTTTCTTTGTGAAAAAGAAAAAGAAAAAGAACAGAACATTACCACCAGGGAATTTTGAGATAACAAAGAGAGCCACGGTTTTGCTTATATGTTGCTGTACGTCTAGTTATCAGCAACTTATATTTAATCCTTATCTTATACATACATCTCATTGTTTTCACCAGTTGATGCACTTGCTGGTGACTAGTAAGGTATAAAGAATGAACCGCAAGTCTTAAGGAACCCCACAAAGATACAACAGGGGAGTGGACTTGAAAGTTTAGTCACTTTCGTTTTAACTATTTTGCAAATGGGATTTAGTATCTTATACATTATTATCTCACTGTTTTTATTCTCGAACTTAGGAGTATCATCATCATCTAAGCCTAAAACAAAAGAAAGTCGTCGGATATAAATATCTCGGATACTCAAGTAAAATCGACCAAAATTCGACTACTTTTTTTTTTTATCTTATCTAATACTAACATTATTCCTTGGTCGCAGTGATGGAAAGTTTCTTTGGAGATTCTTGGGGGAGGGTTTATTTTGGCTGCATGTCTTTTACCTCAACTTCACCCGGTGAAGTGCCATGTAGGCTATGAGCCTGTAACCCACCAGCATCACTCCCATAACAAACACATCTATCCACAAATTGTTTAGTCCGATGGCTTTGATTCCTGGGAAATCTCCAACTCTGCACCACACCCCTTGTGAACACTCATAGTAGTCTCCATCAGTGTATTGAATACCCAAAAGCAGCTTGTAGCAGTAGTAGCTATAGCTCAAGTACTTGAGCCATACAATGAAAGGAGGGATTTGTTGCACGTAGTACCCTCCGGCTATGAGAAACACTAGTGTTGTAACAGATGCTAACGTTGTGGCTTGCTTGATGTTCATTAGCAGAGCACCAAAGGCCAATCCAAGACCTTGAGCAACGAGGACGGAGTAGAGAACTACCAGTAGTGAGAGGATAAACGTTGTTGGGTCAGGTTTGAGGCCACCCATCCAGTAAATTATGAACACAAAAGCAGTTGGTAGTGCTAGTTCCAAGGGCAGGTCTCCAACGTTTCTTGCCATGAAATAGGATGAAAGACGGTACATTCCTGAGGACCTCTCCTTGATTAGCATTCTCTTCTCTTGGGGAAATGTGAAAACTGCGTTGTATAGAGGGTAGAATCCCCAAAAGACTGAGAAAAAGAAGAGCAAAGCAGTCTGCAATGTAGAATGATTGTTAATTACAACACTAATGTGTAAACTCTTTTTATCTATTATATTCAGCCAAGAAGAAGAGAGAGTCTTACTCTATCTTGGAGGTGAGATTTTGGAGTATGCCACCATAGAAGGCCACCAAGAAAAGCCACACTGATGACTTGGAAAATCCTTAGCTTGTTAAAAGATTCAAATCTCCTCTCTCTGACCCCTCTTTGGAGCAATACAGTGAACTGGTACCACCAACTTGTGCACCATTGTTCTGACTTTATATTTTTCGCTGAAACCAATTAAAGAACAGATAAAAGTCAGGTTAATTAATAGAAGGAGAATCAAAACAAGAAATACTTCAGAAAGCGAAAATTACCAGCAGATTTTGTGTACTCAAAGCTATGGGAATCCGCGCTGCAGAGCTCAGCTTTCAGTTTTGTAGAAATGTTCTTCTCATAAGCTGAAATGAGAGATTCTTTCACTGTCTTCTGTTCTTGTTCTGTAGTCTCCTTTTGAGAATCAGGTGGGATTCCTGCAGGTTTTACCAAGTTTTGATGAATTAGAAAGACTTTTCTTTTAATCATTATTCATCATCAAGAAGCTTCAAGAGAGAGAGAGAGAGGTTTACCATTTGCAAGGTCAAGTAAAAGGTCAGCTGGGTTAACTGTCATGGAAGTGGAGAATCCAACAGAACTGAAATATTCCAAAGCAGAAGAGGCAGGACCATAGTAGATAGGACTACCTTCAGACAGCAAAACCACCTTGTCAAACATATGGTATATGCGGCTTGATGGCTGATGAATGGTGGTGACCACTGTCCTTCCTCCAGATGCCAGCCTTTTGATTGTGGTCACTATGCGATGAGCAGTGGTGGAATCAAGACCTGAAGTGGGTTCATCAAGAAGGAGCAAGCTAGGATTGATCAGCATTTCTTGACCAATACTAACCCTTTTCTTCTCACCTCCTGATATCCCTCTGAACAGTGGCCCTCCGATCATGCTGTTTGTACATCTGTTCAGTCCAAGTTCGGCGATAACTCGGTCCACATGCTCAGCCTTCTCGTCTCTTGTCAAACTGCTTGGTAGACGTAGAAGTGCAGTGAAGAAGAGAGTCTCCCAAACGGTGAGATGAGGGTAGAGGACATCATCCTGAGCAACAAACCCTGTTCTGCGCTTGATGCAGCCAGAGAAGGGCTGATCGTTGTAGATGACTTTCCCTGTGAAAGTTTTGGAGAGGCGGCCCCCAAGAGCTGAGAGAAGAGTGGTTTTGCCACTTCCTGATGGACCTAACATGGCTAGAATCTCTCCTGGACAAACCATCCCCGTTATACCATTTAGAATCGTCTTCTCTTTGCAGCTCCATGATCCTAAACACTGACCTGTCTGCTCTATCTTAACCTTGTACACAACCTCCTCAAACTGTTCAACCATAAAGCAAATCAATGGGAAAAGTTAAGAACTATTCTTACGAGTTCTTTTTGCAGGTAAAGCTCAAAACTCAGCAGAAAGTTGAACATAACTGCAGGAGAGAGAGAGAGATAGAAACACACACCTTGAGAGTTATGGGGTACATGGAAAGCTGGAGACCAGGCTGCGAAGTGGCTACGGGGAAGGCTAGTACAGGCTTGTCCTGTGTTTCTGACATATCTGTCAAACCTTGCACCGTGGCTTCCCCATTTTCTTCAGGCCTTGGTGCTATGCAATTTGGAGGCATGATGGATCCTGAACCAGTTTCTTTACTCGTTCTTGTAGTTGTAGCCGTTGTGATTCTCTTATGAAAAGTTTTTTAAGAATGGTCACGGTACCAAAGTAAAGAAAGCTTAAAAGCTAGTACTGCCTTTGGTAAGTTTCTTCTTGATCTCCCTCAGAGGGAACCCATGTGAGCACATGAATATATAGTAGTGTGAAAAACATCCTCACACGCTTTAGAACTACTCACGTTGTGTTGTAAGAACAGAGAGGGAGAGAGAGACAATAGATAAATGAAAAAAGACTTTCTTTACGATATTGGCCGATCAATCGTCTATGGTGGGTTCCCACCTCCTCTCTCTCTCGGTTTAATTTATTCTAAAACTAATATTTATAGATATCTCTTCCTTTGTTCCATTTATCAGAATCTTTTTTTGTAATATCAGAATCTTACCTCTAAATTTACATTTATATTTCTCTTAAGATAAAATTACATAAAGCACCATCTCCAGTCTTCGCCTCCTGGATTCTAATATTGCAACTGTCATTTTACAAAACGTTTTTTCTATTGAAAAACCATCAGCTATTGTTAGGTTTTACAATGCTCTTAACCGCTTGATGTGACTACATATAATAGAAGTGCCACGGTCTTTAGCAAGTTCTGATAAAGGATCACAAAGCATAAGAGTACTAGATGCTTCAATTATTTAACCAACTTGTAACTTCTTTCTCTCTTTCACAAATTATTATCATTTACATAAAGTGGAAATGAAAAGGAAGAGACCAATGATTATGCTCTCCACCATTGCTGAACTCAAAAAATACTTATATCACAATTGATCCAAGTAGGAAGGTCCTCTAAATCTTCAAAAGAGTAAAATAACTATGTTATTTCAAGTTTTTGAAATAATACTTTAAGCTATGTTATTTTTTGTAGATATATATCTCGCACTCATGTGCTTATGTTATCTGCATGGGAAACACTGTTTCCTCAAGAAAACATTTCTTCACATCATATAAAATAGTAACTAGATCTAGTGATCTGGTCTTTTCAGTGTCTCATGTCTTTCGACTCGTCATATCTTGTAAGAGTTCATATCACACATGAAAAAGTTGCAGCATGCCCGCGACACAAAAACCAACCATTCACAAAAAGGTCAGATTCTTGCGATAGCCTGAGAATCTTATACCACTATTCATGTGTAATCACCAGAGACTTATGCGATAACACTGATTTTTGTAAACATATCTGTCTTATCCGGCCGACTTGGCCAGTAGATTGTAAGTTCGTTTTCATAGAGCAAATCTTAAGTGTCTGGTTAAAATATATAGATAGAGACATATAGAAGGATCAGGCTTAACCTCTAGTGAATTCTCCATCGTCTATGTAGAAGACAAAGTATCTTCGCACGTTGTTCTTGTTGTTATATCTACAAAATGGGTTACATTTTCAGACAAAAGTTGACACTAGAGGCATCTTTTCCAACGTCACATTATACTAAATGCTCTATATTTTTTCTTCTTAGAATTTTCTTATGCAGAAAATTATAAGACCTTTGGTGCATTTAATTTCTTGATCCGGAGCGAGTCTACTAACTCAGTTAAAGGGGATGAATTTTCTTTTCCAACAATTTGATTCAAACCTAGATCCAAGAAGACTAGACAAGAAGAAATAAATTTAAGAATAGTTAAGAAATTAGATTATTATTTTATTATTCTTTCTTGATGTGTGATATACTATGGTTTTTACAGGTTTTTAGTCATATTATAAGTTCTATTTAGAGTCTATATATGTTTCGAGTCTGTTTTAAAGTTTTTTTAGGCCTAACTAAGTTATAGAGCATTGTGGAGATCATAAAGCCATTTAGAGTTTAAAGATAATAAAATTCAGTTTTTTATGAAATTAGAAGTCAGAGCCAAGTTTTAGAAAGAGTGTCGATCGACACCTTCTTTGCTGCCGCTCGACACTGACGCGGATACGTGTGGTGACTCTATTTCCAGAATCAATTTTGGCCCAAAAATTTCCACATGTAACAAGATTGCCTCTTTCCTGCTTTAGAACTAATCTATATTTTTTGTAAGCCATTGTTTAGGGTATATACTTTATTAGAATTTAAAAACTTTATTGTTGTTAAAGCTTTATTAGAATTTAGGTTAACATACTTTATTGTTAGTAAAGAAAAAGAAGAAGATTTTTTATTCTTTTGAGATAGATGATCTTGATCCCACCTTTTGATTAGTCATTTGTTAACCAGAGATCTATCAGAGACAATACTATGCTAGCCGTAGGACGACGAATACGATCTAGTTGGTTCCTAAAATATCTTCCTTTGAATGCACTAGAGAATAATGTGTCTGGTTTCTCTATCAATCTCCAAAATTGCTTCCTAAACATAGTTGTATTAAAATATGTGAGGTTTTTAAACCCTAAACCTCCGTCATCCTTAGGACTACATAGTTTATCCCATGATTTCTAATGCATACCTCTAGTGCCCACTGGACTCCACCGTAATTGTGCCACTGCACTCATTAGCTTTTTCGTTATCGTTTTCGGTTTGTAAAAACAGGACATTACATGGTTCGGCAAAGCCGTTACACATATTTTATAATCACTTCCTTTCCCCCCTTAGAGAAGAACTTGAAAGTCCATCCATTTACTCTATTATTTAAATGATCTTGAATAAAACCAAACTTGTGTTTTCAATCCTCTCAAATTCTCAGGGATTCTCTAATATGATCCCATTCCGCCTAAATTTTGTATCCTTAAAATATCATGTAGTTCCTGTCTGATGGGTTCTTCAATTTTGTGACCAAATTGAATCGAAGATTTTTTAAAATTTATCTGCTAACCTGATACCACTTCGTATTCCTTTAAAATCCTAAGAATTGTCTAGCATTCTCTCTTTGTGCTTTGGAAAAGAAGAGACTGTCGTCTCCAAAGAGTAGATGAGAAATTGGAGGACAAGCCCTCTTTATGCCCGTCAGTTGTTTCTCTCTCTCCGCCTTTTTAATATTCACTATCAATGCTTCCGTACACATAATAAATAAATAAATAAGGAGATAAGGGATTCTCCTGACGTAGTCCTCTTTGTGAAATTATGTGTCCATTTGGTTGACCATTTAATAAAACTTTGTACTGTACCGAGAAAATACATTTCATCATTAGTTGGATCCAGTGATGATCAAATCCCATCTTGAAAATTAACATTCGAATAAAAACCTATTCAACTCTATCATAACCTTTACTTATATTCAATTTAATTGCTTTATTTATTGTTTTTAATATTATTGTCTACCTTAATTTGATTCTAAAGTCTATTGTGTATCCACGTAATTTAATACTCTCTCTGTCCCACTTTATGTGATGTTTTAGGTTATTGCACATAGATTAAGAAAACACATATTTTTATGTAGTTTATCTTGGTAACATAAAAATACATTAAATAAAACTAGTTTAACCAATAATAAAAAAGTACAATATTTTATAATTGGTCATAAAATTCAAATCATATTAAATTCTACCTAGATTAGTGAGAACATCACTTAAAATGGGACAAAATAAAAATCCTAAAACACCACTTAAAGTGGGACGGAGGGAGTATTATTGTTCAAGAGTAATTTGAGATACATCAATGTGTTGAAATTCGAGAGAGGAGAGACATTTTGAAAAGTTGTTTTTGTTTGGTAATTGAAATGATAGTGTATGAAAAAAATTCAATATTTGCTAGTGTACTTAATAACTTACTATTTAGTTGGGTATTGTGAAACTAAAAAAACAAACAAGTACATATATTAAAATATAATATTACATTTAATTTATATTTTACGGAAAATACCATAGATTTTTGAACTATGCCTAAAACTTTAATTATAGATAATTTGGTAATTCCTTATAAACATAAGATTGTAATAGAATCACAACATTATAAATGAGATTATTTTGCGATTTAATAATATTTTAAACTTTTATATATTTCCTACTGATTGTAATGAAACTTAATGAATTTTTATTATTTTATTTTAACTATATAATTAAAATATTTTTCTAAAATATTATAATTAATGTTAATTCATTTTTTTTAAAAAACTAAAAAATAAAATTAAAAATTTATCTAATTCAGTTTTAATTTTGGACAAAAGCTCAAAATTCTAGAATATCTACATTATCAGATAGGTAAATATACTATCTTTAACTATCACTTATTAAATTTAACAACTAAATATTATAATAAATATAAAACTTAAAAAACTGGGTTATAATAAAAAATTTAAAACTGTTAAAGCCACCTCTAAACGACAAAGATCTAAGATCCGAAAATTAGAACACAATAGTGAAATAAAACACTAAACATTAGAGAAAGATTATGAATAGAAAGACTCGCTGAAAAGAGTTTATTGAACATTAGAGAGGATTAGGTATGGGCATTTTACCAGGAACCAAAAACTCGAACCGACCCTAAAAAACTGGTTCAGATCGGGTATGGATAATGCCATTTTCTCTGATTGGGTCGTGTTATGGAAGATCCACGGGTATTGGACCCGATACGACCCGAACCTGAGACACAATGAGATACCTGAAATACCCAAAATTTCTAGTATATATTAGGTATATATGGGTGTTTACATATATTTTTGGTATTACATATATTTTTTAAGTTTGGGATTTGGGTTTTAAGGTATAGTTTCGTTTTGGATAAAATTTTAGATTTTCAAAAAATATAATTCGGATAATAGGATAAAATTCTGGGTATTAATCATATCTTCGGATCAGATTTTGGATAAAATTTTGGATATTTTCGAGTATTTAAATATTTTCAGGTATTCTGTGTGTTTTAGATATTTTGTTTGGGCCGGACCCGACAGGACCCGAATGTGACAAGGTCTCTTAAAGGAGTTAGTGTTGTGTAGGTCATAGAAATTGTTGTTACCATTGAATGCATTTTTTTCAAGAAAACCCTAACCATCAAAAGAGAGAAAAGAGAGATTTTTTATAGTTTTAAGCCGAAAAATGAAGACTTTTATAGCTCCTACATCTGTTTGTTTGATTCATTTTACTTCTCTTTATTTGGTTTAATTTACTTCCAGTCATTTGATTTGTTTGATTGTCAATTAATTTTAAATCTATCAAAGTTTTTGATTGTTCTTTTGTATGTTTCTTCGAATGGATTTGGAAAGACAATAACTTTGGTTTAATTGAACTGTTTAGAAAACATAATTGCTAGATCTACTGCAGATGGTGGAGACGGTTTTTTTCGGCTTAAATCGTTGATAGTTCTTCATTTAATAGTGTTGAAATTCTTGCTTCAAACTATGTTTATTTCGAAAGACATGAGAAAATTTTATTAAACGGTAATCTCTTTGATTATGTTATTATCAACGGAGCAATATAAAGAGTTGTCTTGTCTCGGTGACTCCTACTGAAGTATTAAAAAGAGAGTGCCAATCGTTCTCAATTCAGTCTGAAGTTTGATATCTTTGGATTAATAGGAAGATTATCTCCTTTGTGACTCATCTGTTCTAGAAGCAAATATGGAGTTTTGTATAAAAAATCTTTAGTCATTCAGATAAAAATAGATTTGTGAGTTTACTTTGGATCCCTACTGTATTCGTTACATTTTTTTGCTAATTCTCATTGTTTAGAACTTTTTTGCCTAGATGACTTAATAATACAATCTAGCAAAAAAATGAAAATTAGCCGCTACCAGATATTACTTTCACACACTCGTCATCGCCGTCAAAACACTGATGTTACTCAACAATCCCAACAGTTTAAGCACCTTCGACCCTTCTCACTGCTATAGACCACCCTTCAGCTCACTACCTCCAGTTTGATGAGAATCGATCAAATAATCAACGGCGTTCACAAGAAGGAATGTGAAAACCGCAACCCTTGAAAAAGCATGATGAGGCCTATTTTAAATAAAACCAGACATGAAAAAAATATAGAGACACACACACCACCTAGTGAGAGACGACATGAAAAGAAGCCCTAAATCCACCACATCAATTGTTCTAAAACAAAATTCAAAACCACTGATGAATCACCGGCGAAAAGGAAAAGAAAAAGTAGAAAAACATTTTACAGCTTCAACGAAATGCTGGGAACCGAAAAGACTAGATGAGAGTTAACAGCGAAAATCCTTATTCTAAATAAAAATAGAAGAGTGGAGAGAAAAGACAAGATAAAAATAAAAAAATTAAACAATATTTGTGCTTTTAAAATATAGATTAAAAATTAATTAATTTATTATTTGACATAATATACCTACTATAAATCATTTTGGTTGCACCCACCAATTCTGCGAAAAGAATGCAAGTAAACTTTCATGAACTTTGGTAGTTTTGAAATTCCATTGTTATTGATTCGTAAACTTTTAAAAGTTTAGTAATATCCATTGTTATTGATTTATTTTTATTTTTTTAAATCCATTCAAAATTTTTAATTATTATTGATTATCTAATTTCAACTAAATCTAGTGTTATTAGGAGATCAATTCTCTACACTTTTACTCATAAGACATAACTTTCAAAGATGATTTTTGGAAAGATAAAGATTTACTCTCATGACAAAATTAGTACAATAATTTTGAAGGTTTTGATGGTTTGATGAGAGTAAGAAACACTAGAGCTTCTCATTCACCCTTGCATGCGGAGCTCGAAGCTTTAATTTAGGCGATGAAGTGTATGAAAAATCTACAATATTATAGTGTCACTTCTATAACAGATTATTATCAATTGATGAAAATGATTTTGAAATTAGAAGAATAGTCTACTTTTGCAATCCATCTCGAAGATATTCAACAACTAGAAAATAGTTTGGCTACTTTTCAGTTCGTTCATTTATCTAAGACTCAAAATACAAAGGTATATAATATTGCATGTGGTGCACAAAATCAATCTTCCTACTTTGTCCATATGGACACAAAACCCTTATATTAGTTAGTATAATCTTAATCGAATGTGTACTCATGAGATTTTCAAAATCAATCTGATAAAAAAAAGTTTAGGAAACAAAATAATTATTTTTACCAATATCTTTTTTTTTTCTTACCAATATCTATTGCACCTTCACTCCCAATTATATATCTAAAATTATAATACACTAAATTTTATATTTATCTTTTTGAATGTATAATTATATTTTTATCATAACTAAAACTAAAATAACATATGAGTTACTAAGCAAACATAATATAGTTAAAGTTATTAATTATTCCTCTTATCATATTAACATGATTTTATATGTATCATTATTATTTTATCTTTTAACAAACAAACATGTTTTGCACAAAAAAACGAATAATAATGGGATATTAGAAGAATACTTTTTGGAAAACATTACAAAATATAAATCATATATTTAATTTACAAAATAAATGGTAAAAAGAGATATTACAAATTTATGAAAATTTGTAGCAATTTAAATGATCAAATTTTATAAGTTACTGTGGATGTATTTTGATAGTTCGCACTATTTTAGAATTCGGAATTAAATCTGCTAATGCAGGGGAACCAATATGTGTCAAAGGAATTAAAAAAAAAAAGAAGGATCTGATTCTTGTAATAGTGCCTCCTTGGCCACTGAATACAGGACCCAACACATAGAAGTGAACAATAGGGGCATGTGGAGTTATATTATAAGTTTTTCCTTTTTACTAATTGCAGAAAATGAGAATGTTAAAAAATAAAAGAAAAAAATCCTTCTTGTTTCTTTCTATTAGTTTATTCTCTTGCTTCAAAAATGTATTCTATATTATTCTCCATGTTTGGGCATTATTTTCTCTGTGACCTTTCTATATATAAAATGAAATCGATATACTACTTAATTAAGAGTCCAATACTTTAATTTTTTTGGGGTCGAAATAGTACTTTAAATTTTCAAGTTTTGAAACTTATGCTTTAATTTCAGAGGAAAAATTATGAAACTTTTGCTTTAACTTTTTAACTTCTGTTTAAAATATTTTTATTATAAGTACAGTTATTCGAAATGCCTTAAAAATAGTTCTATCTCCTATAAAAGAAATTACGACGATCAGAAATTTATCTCTATTTACGACAATGAACATTTTATTTATCTAGTTTGAAGATTTATTTTGAAAGTTTTCTAAAGCTATTTCTACTAATTTACAAAATTCAGATTGCTTGGAATTCGAACCGTAAATAAATTCTCGTTAAAATAAACTAACATTTATGTTAACCGCTAGACTAGAATAACTTTCACTTCACTTTGTTCACAGTTATAACTTTTTTTTTTTTGAACACCGATTCACAGTTATAACTTATAACTATGTTTATGCCTGACAAGTGGCAACTATTGTCTCACTAGTTAAGGTTGTAGTCATTTTCTTATTCCAAGGTCAAAGCTTTATACAGAATAAACTTATTGAAGATATCTTTTTATAACTGTTACTTGTTTAAAGATCGCGTTGCGTCTACGAGCATTGAGAATTATATTTTCGTTTTCTTCTTCTTTTTTGTTATTCCTTAAGAATAATTCCATTATAAAAAAATCTGATCATAATACATTAAATCATAATTTCAAGATCGAGAATTAAGATAATTGGAAAAAGGATATTTACTTATTATATAAAATGATAGTTAGAATAAGATTCTCCTCTTTGCCCAAAAAAAGAGATTCTCCTCATCTTAATGTTCTCATGTGGAAAGTTCTCAGATATAAATTCAGATTCTATTATTTGCAATGCATGTCATTCTATGAGTAACCCACTTGCAGCGCCGGTCCATGGATGTTTGATGCCCTAATCAAAACTTAAATATATACATTAATCAGCTGAGTAAATTTATTTTTCAAAAAAAGAAAAAATTTAGCTTTGAACTTGCTTATAGCTTTGAACTTGCTTAAAAGTGAAATTCTCATATAGTTTTCGATCATTATCATATACATCGATACAAAACAACTATTGTGTCACTCATAAGTATGTATATCGTCCCTTTCAAGTGTCCAAGGATTAAATTCCATTTTTATTAAAAATATTGAATCATTTGCTCAACATGTATGTTTGAATAAAATATAGCCACTGATATACCATCAATTATAAATTATGTTCTTTTCGGTTAAGAAAATCATAGGGAAAGCGATGTATCATTTCACTTTCAACGCATTCGTATTCTAAATAATATAATGATATTTTACCCTAAGCCGAATCCTCCAAACGAGATACCAGCAATATGAACTTTATTGTTTCATTTACCAAAAAAAAAATTATTTTATCATATAGCATATTCGTAGTCATATGTAGAAGACTTTCTACTACAAATCATTCAGCTTCTTTTCTTTTTTTTTTTCTTTTGAAAAGAATTATTCACCTTCTTTATTAGTAAGGTTATTCATTGTTTCATTATATTATAAATATGTAATTATATATATATACACACTGAGACACACTGACACACACACGGCCTAACTCATGATTCGAAGTACAATCCGTCGTTAGGAGTGATATTAAACGCATAACCCTCGGCCACTTTATACGTTGATTTTAATTAAGTAGCATATAATATAAAGGAAAGGGCATCGAATTATCTTCAGAGCATATTAAATTCTCGGTACATATTTAAACATATAATATGTAAACTAATAGTACTATTTCAGATCTTCGGTTAGCATTTGAGCTTTTAGTGAATGGAGCTATGGACTGATGAACACCGAGTGGAGCCGGACAGTCTTTGCCTTCCTCTTTCTCTTCTTTTCAAAATTTTCGTGATGATTATTGTTTATCGATTAGTGGTTTTTGTACAAATCTTTGGTGCGATTCTTCTCCGAGAGCACCTCTTTTTTCCCACAACTTGCTTATTAAATAATAAATATATGTATATATTAATGATAAATTAAAGATGTATATCATATTAACTAGGGAATAAGTCTATTTTGATATACATTTTTTTCCTGTTTCTAGCATAATTTATCTTGATCTACTTATGCTCAAAAATATTTAATTCTACATAATTATAGATGTTTACAAGTATGCGCACCAGCTACTATTTATTTTCCGTATTTTACTTACAAATACAATACTTTTTTGGTTATAAAAAAATACAATACTTTTCTGTATTTAAAAATGTGTTTAAATTTTCTTTTGATGTTTTAGATTTATTTAGTTATTTTACAATAAAATTTAAATATAAGTATATTGAGAAACAAGTAAAATATTTAACAATTTAAAAAAACGCATAAAATTTAGATTTTTCAATATTTATAAAAAATAAAAACATCACTCTTGTAAATATGGCAAAGACTTTTAACCAAACAAAATCCGCCGAACTGAACAAATCCAAAATTTTGGTTAGTTCAGTGAAAAGTTCGGTTCGATTTTGCAAGTTTATAAGAAAAAACTTTGGTTTTTTAATTTCATTTGGTTCGATTCAGTAATCTGTTAGTTCAATTTTTCAAAACATAAAAATACAAACTGTTAACCAAATTTCTAAGTGAAGAAATTGTTAATCAAATTTCTAAGTGAAGTAACCAAATCAACAAAAAAATTTAAAAAAATAACCGGACTATCTGAAATTCACCGTAATTTTGAACTGGATTAGCAAAAATTTTGAATCAAGTTAACAAAAAAAAAATTGAACCAAAATTTCTGAATTTTACCGACTTTATCTTTAACCAAAATATAATAGCAACCAAAAACTTTGGTTAGTTCCAGTATGATTTTGAGAAAAAAAAACTATTTGAATATTAAACTGAATCAAACCGAATTTTTTAACTTTTTAATTTGGCGAGAATTTAGTCGAATCGAACTACCCAAAAAATGAATGATCTGATCTACCTAAATCCGCAGGCTTATTTTTAAATATAGAAGTATGAAACAAATGAAAACATGAGTAAAAATTCTTAAAAATAATAACTAAGCTAAAATGATTTCATTTGTGTTTGGTGGAGAAAATGTTATTTAGTGAGTTTGATTATTAGTTCGGAAGTAGACACGTGTGGCGCACTCTGAGATCCGGTTAGGGTGATTGTTATCATGTCAGGATCTGATTACATTTTAATTAATTAACAGGTGTTTAGGAAATTCATTCTTTCTTGGATGCGACCCAGCCACTAGATGTATTTAATTCCATCAAAACTCGTCAGTATTTGTTTTAAAACTATGAAAATTAAGTTCAGGTATTAAGGCACCGTTTGTTTTTGATAATGAAGGATGCATCTTAATGCAAACTAGATTTTGACCCGCGCTTTTGAAGCGCGGGATATTTTACGATGAAAAATTTCACTAATAATTTAACAAATATTTTGGTTATTTTTAAAGAGTGTGTATTTAAAATATTTTTGCATTTAAATCAGTATTTTTAAATTCAACCCGATTGTGATTATACCGGTTAATCCGGAGATCTGACAATTCAATTTATGTTTTTAAAATATTCATATTAAAAAATCACTAAAACCCGAGACTAACCGATTGAACTGATGGATGACCGATATGTAATCTAATTGGATTTAAATTGTAATAGTTTCATAATTTGTAATCTTATAATCGAAATTTTAAAGTTTACTATTTTGCAATTTATGAAATTATGACGTTTCTACAAAATTTTAAAGAGAAAATGACAGATATAAAATAACTAAGATTAATTATTGTATTATTTGGAAACATTGATAGTAGTATAAAAATATATTGTTTGGAAACATTGATAGTAGTATAAAGTGTAAAGGTGTATTTAATTTAAAAACTTACAAAATAAATGTTAGGTCCAACAGAATGTTTCTGTTTTAATAAGATAGATGATCGAATGTTGTTCATTTAGACAGTGCCTTAATACCATTCAGATGCAAAATAAATAATCTCAGATATTTTTAAAAATGTAGAATTTGAATGTAATATTTGCTTCTGAAAATTCTAATGAATCAAATATCATTCAATAATATATAAAGCAAGAGTAATTGTAATAGATAACCATAACATCATACATATATTAAATGTTTTGGTATGGTTCATGTTCCACAATATTAATTCTAAACTTACCTTTATTGCTTCTCTCTTTATAATTTTCTCACACTAATATTATTAAAACTGAATTACCTTTAAAATAGCAGTATCTATATATATAAAATATGTTCTTTCACTTCTTAGGATTTCCCGTTACAAAATTGTCTCATAACGTTGTGACACGTATCCTCCATTAAAATGCAGTGTTTCATTAACTTATGTTTACAATCGATGTGGGATTCACGGTTTAAATTATTGGATTTTGATATTTGTTATTAGGTTTGTTAAAACTTCCCAGGAATTTCAATTGCGCTTATATTCATAATATCATAACTCATATTCATCGTCTTTAAGAAAGTCGACCATCAACCTCTAGATTTCATCGTGTTCTTCAAACTCTAATTACATCAAAGACAATGGAGTTTCAGGAAGGTTATGTGGGACAAGTCTCTCGATCACGACATATTCGTGTCTTTTCATATGAGCTTCTTCACCTTGGAACCGTAAACCGTTACGGAATGCATTGATTAATTGCATCGAATGACATTCTAAAATCCTACGACGCACTCAAACAGAATTCTTCATTCAATGCATCTTTTTTTTCTTTGAAACAGTGGATTTTAGGTATAAAAGGTTTATTCCGTGATCATCATCTTCACAAATCCTAATAATCCCTTGAAAGTTATCTGGTTTTTAAATTATAATTGTGTGTATATATATATATTTAAATGGATGTTTTTAATAAATTAAAAACACCATTTTGATTCAAAAGTTAAACCAATAGTTAGTTAATAAATTTATATTCCTAGTATTTAAAATAAGAATTTACTTTTTAAACAAATATAATTTCAGTAATTAACGTCATCATCATCTACATATAAATCTATATGTATGCTAAAATATTTTAATTTAAATTTGTGTATAAAAAGTTTAAAATATATAAATATACAATAAAGAAAAGAAATAATTGTATTAAATAAAAAAAATAGAATCAATATAGTAAATATATAATAAAATTATGAACTTTAATACTATTTTAGTTAAAAACAAATTAGACATTTAAAGTAAATTTGTATTATTTACTTTTTATCGTCTGCCCTTCTGTAGGGCGGGTTTACCCTAATAAAAAATATAATGATGTTTGAAAACATAGATAGCAATATATTAAAAAAAGTAATAGACTTATGTTATTAAGATAAATTGGACATCCACTATATTATGAAAAACTATATATCTGGACAGTCTTTAAAATATACGAAAGTAGTTTAATCTAATAATCTAAAACATCTTTTCTCTAAATAATCATAAAACAAAACTTAGACTTTAGATACATATTTTAAGTCAAAATAATAATTTAAAATTGATTTATATCAAAAATTGATTCAAAAGTATACATATATTCATAAATTTATTTTTACTAAAATAGTTTCAATAACCATTATAAAAAAAGTTTTCAATATATATAAGAAAAATACAATACAAAGCCCAGTTTCAAACACCAACTTAAATTATGGTTTTAATATTTCACATTAAATTTTTAAAATATAATATATATGATTATTTATATGATAGTACGTATAAAATACTATTAATTATATGATTACTTATATGATGATACATATTAAATATGATTAATTATATGAATGACACATATATAATATATAATAGTGATATGACAAAATAAATAGCAACATATTTTTGAAAAAAATACAGCCGTGCATAAGCACGGATCAAAGTCTAGTATAGATTATTCTGATACGCATGTCTATATTTCTAAGGCTTTTGAGTTTACGTCTAATTATGATTAGAAGGGAGCGGAGGGTAAGGGGAGATCACAAAGGCTTTTGAGTTTACAGCTAACTATATTAGCATCCCTTCTCTTCAGTATTTGTCTCTCCGTTTATGTGAGTACAGTTTTTACTTTGTTAATTAATTGTTGAATCTGATGTTGACCATATTATGATGAATCATTGGTTCGCTTAAACATGCTATAACGCTTCAATATGGCATATAAAATGGTATTTGATTCATCTTCCTTTGCATATTGTTACCATCGGCAAAAGCCGCTTTGCATCCATTTAGAGTTCTATACTCTGTTTAACATGCCAGCACATTAGATAACATGTTCCTTACTGATGTTTCGTTTATTTTGATGTATATAAATTTGCAAGAACAGACCTATCATGTCGAAGAAACGAAACCTGTCTCGCCAAAATTCTTAAAAGCTTTCAAATTCATCTCACTGATGTCGTCGAAATTTGATATGTCAAGCTTATTCGGCTAACGAAATGATTTTGCTAACTATTACAGTTTTATCTGATTTTTTTTTATCAAACAGTTTTATCTGAATTAACTTTGTAATGAAGAAGTTAAGATTTACATCTACATGTTATTTTACTTTTTATAATAATTCAACCAGAAATCATAATATATTATCTGGTAATAACACACATTTATACTATAGATATGAAAAAATCATTTTCTTGCTAATATGTTTATAGTCCGGATGATTTATGTATTAAGTTATGTCAGATTATGTATCATGTAGAAGTCTTAAGGTTTTCGGAATACTGTTCACAATGTATACTGTTCATGCCAGTTACTGTTCACACTGGTTATTGTTAACAACAAAAACTGTTCATTGAAGAATCTTAAAACCTAACGTCAAACCCGAGCAATGGGAGAGATTGTGCCAACAACTGCCAGACCTAAAAGTGGAGGGACGATTTCGATTCAATGCCCCCATGCTTACCGCCACAAATTATACGGTGTGGGCAATGAGGATGAAGATCACACTCAAAGTACAAAAAGTTTGGGAAGCCATAGAAGGAGACGTAACTGAGGGAGATAAGAATGATATGGCTATTGCTTTATTATTCCAATCAATATCTAAAGTTCTCATTCTCCAAAATCAATGAACTTGACACGGCAAAGAAGGTATGAGAGGCCATTAAAGCAAGACTACAAACTTTGATGAGTTAATTCGATCAGGTGAAGATAAAAGATAATGAAACAATTGATAATTTTGGAGGAAAGTTACCAGAGATATCATCAAAGTTAGCAGCCTTGGGAGTAACTATCGAAGTATCAAACCTAATGAAGAAGTTCTTGAAGATTTTTCCTAGAAATAAATAAATACATATTGTGGCCTCTCTTAAAAAACGTTTTGGACCTCAATACAAGCTTTGAAGATATCATAGGACGTTTCAAGGCTTACGAAAAATGTATTGGTGAAGAAGAAAAAGATCCTCAAGAAGATCAAAGCAAACTGATGTATGAAAACATTCATTCTCAAACGCACCAATCAAATCGATGCTATAACAGCGACATTAGAAACATAGGACGAGGTGGACTTGCCTTTTACAGAGCAAGAGGTCATGGTAGGTTTGGTGGAAATAGAGATGCATCGTATATCACATGCTTTAGATGTGATAACAATGACACACAAGAAGCTGAGGAACTTATGATGCATGAGATTGTATATCTAGACGAAAAAGAAGTTGTACCAAGCAACTATGATGCAGACATTAGTGGAGTTGCAATGAAGATATGTGCAACTGCTAAGAACCAATTTTTGTACATATTGATAGAGGTCATAGAATTGACCCGGATGATGGCAAGAGCGTGGCAGGACGTATTTTTATGTTGGTGAAAGTCCAACTACGTGGGGTACAAGCAAACAAAGAACTGATGTGTTATCATCATGTGAATTTGAAAACGTGGCAGATACTGAAGATATGGAACAATATATATGGCTTTAAGAGTTACATCAACATATATCGAAAGTCAATGGAGATGCGATATCGCGATGAAAGCATTTGGAGAATTGAAGTTAAAGGAAATGAGAGGTAGGGTTGAAAGTTTGTCGAAATTGGATTTCAAGCATAAGGAGAGAATGTTGGATTAAGCTTGAAAGAAAAAAAAACTTGAGACAAAAATTTAAATATCTAATCCAAGTGTTTTAGTAAAAAGATTAGGAAAAATAAATAGAAAAATATGTAAGCATATGTAAGGTTGTTGCAAAACTTATGAGTTTTATAAGTGTGTGTGATAGCTTAAGATTTTAAGAAATTTTCCTTAAAAAAGTTATTTTTATTATTATTGAGTTCTTGTTCTTTGGTTTTTGAGATCTTTGATCACAAGAGACCTTGATTCTATAAGGTATTTCAATATCTTTTATATAAAGTATCATTGACTCGGTCGGTCTATTTAGCAGATCAGATCCCCTTATTAGAAGTTATACTAAAACTATAGTACTATTTAGCAACTTGAAATTTTAATATACCTAAAGTACAAGTTGACTCATTGTAACTGTAGTACTAGGATAAGATCTGCGCCTTGCGCGGGATGAAGTTGTTATTTTCATTATGTTTTAGAGAATGAAACAATACTCCGGTTTCATTTGGATAAGGGGTGTTCAATCCGGATATCGGGTTGGTTTCGGTTTGGTTTTGGTTTGGTTTTGGT
The DNA here is from genome assembly GCF_000801105.2 of Raphanus sativus. Taxonomy (NCBI): domain Eukaryota; kingdom Viridiplantae; phylum Streptophyta; class Magnoliopsida; order Brassicales; family Brassicaceae; genus Raphanus; species Raphanus sativus. The sequence continues at coordinate 14,384,555 of NC_079511.1, forward strand.
TTTTCGGTATTTCGGTTAGTAAAATATAAATACTACTCTATTTACTTCGGTTTGATCCAGTTTATATACCGTCGGTTTTCAGTTTATTCGGTTTTATACCAAAAACATAATTATATCATTTGAGATCATATTATATATTATACGAATTTTAGAGTCATGTTGTCAAAAAGTCATTTATTAAAAACATACTATATATTTAAATAAAAGAATTAATAAAATGCTTCTGTCATCTAATAAAGTAATCAAATCTAGAACTAATATCAAAACTCTAGATTTTGAAAAAAAAACAGAAGCACGAAATTTTTTTTTTATTCTTCCATATATAGTGTTTATCAAATTAATATGTCTTCGATTGAATAAAACTCTGTATGTTTAAAGATAAAAAAAAGTTGTAAAAAATTTCAACTAATTGGTATCCATCAAATTTATAATCTTTACTTAAATTTAGTCAATATTAAAATAAAGCAAAAAGATCAAAAGAGAAGACTAAGAAAATAAGAAGTCTCAGTTGCAGTGAATTGTTACTTAATTATAATTCAAATGATTCAAGTGATTTACAAATTATAACTATAGTTCAACTTATATAACAAATAGATATTCATGCGTCGTTATAAATTTATACATACTTACATGTTTCTACTTTTGATCGGTTTTGTTCACTTTAATCGGTTATAAACCAAACCATATCAAAATCCTACTGTTTTTATAAAATCACATTCATTCGGTTGTATTGTATATCCCAAACAAAACCATATTATCTATTTCTGTTCGGTTCGGTACTGTTCGGTTTTAGCATATTAAACAGCTCTAATTTGGATATTAGTTGGTTTTTGATTGTTTTTTTATCATATCTTAATATCCTATTGTAGAATTAGATTTTAAATTCATAATTTTTTGGAACCTTAAATGTGAGTTTTATATAAAAAAACAAAACATAAAATACATAGAGTGAACACATTTATATAGAATGTGAAAACATTTATGTAAAGTGTGAATATTCATTCTCAAATCATTGTAAAACTGCCACATGTTCATTATAGTGTGAACATATTTTTTAAAAAATCATCTCCTTTAATATATAGGGGATTATAATAATAAATTAGGATTTTATATTATTGATACATATATAGATAATAGATGTGAAATGAGATGGAAATAGAACAAAAACACACGCGTGGAAAGTGGGAGTAACGGTGGGATGCAATCTTCGATGTCTGCTAAGAAAGCACTCAAAATGAGATCAGAAATTAAATGTCACTTTTTTGATCAATAAGAAAGATGCAATCTTCGATGTCTGCTAAGAGAGCACTCAAAATGAGATCAGAAATGAAATGACACTCTTTTCATCAATAAAAACAAATTATATGACACTCTCACCAATCATCTTCTTCTATTTATTTGTGTAACTGCACTTTATTTATATTTTCTTCTTTATTCGTATCATCTTTCTTTTAAATGGTTTCCCAACTGTAAGTAATTGAATCATGATGGATATTAATGGTAGTTACTATAACAAATTTACCATGGAGTAAAAATTCAATTTTCATGGATTCTCACAACCTTGAAATCTGTGTCTCCAATTTCAGATACTTAGATCATCTCTAATGACTCTATATTGTTACATCTATAATTTACACTAAAATAGAATAATTGTATTATATAATAACTTTTGCTTCAATAGTATTACTCTATAATAGATAGGAATGACAAACATGTTGTCCTATTATGTTCCATTCCGTACTACAGAGGGTTCGTCTTTAAGCGGATCACGGCAAGTCAGATCCACGTGGGTTGTGGTCCTCAAAATGGCTGACCAAACTCGCCCCGCAAAAATGTAGCTCTTTGCGGGTCGGCTCGCGAGACATGAGATTACATATGGACATACAGTTTCTAGACGCTTCGAGACATAATTCAGGTTGCTTGTAGATCAAGGACGAAGGGAAGCGAGTCATACCTTTGGAGGTCGCATCATCGTCGCCGGAGCTACAAACATCTGTCGGTGAAAGTGCCCATCAACAAAGCTCATCACCTCTAAGCTAATGCAGGTAGAGGCGACGTGAAGACCAGAAACACCGTCAAAGTTCTTCATTGTCGGAGGTCCTATGGTTCTGTCGGTGAAGAAAGATCTAAAGCGCTTCTCTCTCTCTCTCTCTCTCTCTCTCTCTCTCTCTCTCTCTCTCTCTCTCTCTCTCTCTCTCTCTCCCCCCCCCCCCTCGTTTTCTTTTTCAGGTGGAAAGTGAAGTGAAGAAATAACATTTGTGGGTCTTTGTTCTCCCGCTGAAGGCCCATCCCGCTGAAGGTCCATCTCGCTGAAGGCCCATCCCGCAAGAACCTGTCCCGTGAATCCCGCAACTTTATGGGCCAACAATATCAAGGCCCAATACTGCCCCGCTACAAGCCATTGCGGATCAGACCCGCGGTCCAAGTCCAACATTGACATTTCTAATAATAGACTAACTCTATTATAGAGTGATATATAGATGAATTTCTTCTTTTTACTCTATTTTATAATAGAGTTACTCTATTATAAAGTAACACCATGTGAGAAAAATTACTTTATTATAGATTTATCTTATTTTATATATAAACTAGGTGATGACACGTGCCCTACGCGAAGTGAATTGGCTAAAAGAGATTATGAATTTTAATCGATAGATATTGAAATGGGAAAATCAGTAGTGACATATTACACATGGTATGGATTAGCAGAAGTAACGTTTGATATACATATTAATGCAAAGAAAATGATCATATTTTGGATTGGAACCTTATTCGAGTTTTCAGTCAAAACAAAATTACTAGAGAATCTGGGTAACGATAATCTTATTATGGTTGATAAACAGTAATTGTCTTATTATCGAAGTTATATTGTTATATTTTATTAAATTTATACTGGTTCCGGAGTAAATAAAAATTGCAGAAGAATAAAATAAACAAAAGTAAATAATATGAGATTGGAAAGAAAAAGAAGTAAATAATATGAATTTTCTAATTTAGTGGATTGATTAGGACTCAAAATTGTAAAAGAGGCCCATTATTGAAACTTAATATCCATCATGAGTCAAAATACATATAGATCTCTTTTAATTTATCTTTTGTTTCAAAAAACGTATTTTTACTAAAAAGTTTCGAGGGGACACGAGATAAAGGCCTACGGTTTGGTTGTTGGATTTGATCTCTCTTCTCATCACCTAAGATATCTAGATTTCGTTAACTAAGCTCAATCCCAATATCTAAAAAGATTAGAAACTTACTCGAATGACTCAAGTCTTAAGGAATTCGAACTGATAGGTTGTAAATCGACCTGATCAACAAATTGTCATATTTAAAGGAAGTCCATATTGAAAATGATATTTACTTCATACTTAACTGGAAAAAAAAATATAAACTCTAAATTTAATGTCTATCACCATTTATATTAATTTTTTAATTCAAAAATCTTGTTGTAAAATTTAATGGATTGAAAGAAAATTAATATGTCTGTCCTTTTTGAATGTATTTTACAATCTCTCAAGATTTCGTATAACATTTTTGTACGACATTTTGTTTTTACAATATAATCGAGTTTATATTTTCCAGGCACAATCATAAATGTCACTTATCCCATAAATACAAAAAAATATTAACTAAAATTAATGTCACATACCAAACTTTTATAGAAGAACATAATTATGAATCATTTATATTTTCCAGCCCCTAAAAATGTCATATATCATTTATGAATCGTAAAGAACATAATATTTGGCTTACTTAACCGTAAAGAGTTATATAAATTTTCAAATTTAGAAAGAATTATATAAACTTTCAAATTTAATGTCTTTCAACATTTATTTACATGACATTTTTAATTTTGTAATCAAAAAGTCTTGCTGCAAAAGTTAAGGAATTAGAAGAAATATATAATAGACTTCCTTTTTGAATGTATTTTACAATCGCCCAAGAACATGGTTATAAACAATATATTATTATTTAACATAATAATTAATTTCATATAACATTAATATAATATGTTTTTTTGTCTTAGCCATCGAGATTTGTTATAGCCATGATTCGATGGCTATGACAAATGCACTTAATGTATTGTAACTTCTATGAAATATTATAGAAGAATAAAAATAAATTGAAGTAAATAATATGAGGTTGCGAATGAAGAAAAAAAGTAAATAATATGAATTTTCTAATTTGGTGCACTGATTAGGATTCTAAAATTGTAAAAGAAGTTCATTATTGAACCTTAATATCAATTATAAGTTAAAATACATATGGGTCTCTTTTTATTAATATTTTGTTTCAAAAAGTGTGTTTTTACTAAAAAATATTTGAGGGGACACGAGATAAGGAGCTATAGTTTAGTTGTTGGATTCGATATTTCTTCTCATAACCTAAGATATCTACATTTTGTTAACAAAGCTCAATCCTGATATTTAAGAATATTATAAGCTTAATTGAATGACTCAAGTCTCATGGAATTCAAACTGTTAGATTGAAAATCGACAAAGACCCTATGAACAAATCTCAATTTTTAAAGAAAGTCTATTAAAAATGGTTTTGACTTCAAACTTAACGGGAAAGAATTATATGAATTTCCAAATTTAATGTCTATTACTATTTATTTTAATTTTGTAATAAAAAAATATTGTTGCAAAAGCTAAGAGATTGAAAGATATTTAATATGTCATTCCTTTTTGAATGAATTTACATTCACTCAAGATTGTGTTTAACTTTTTTATATATGACATTTTGATTTGACAATATAATCGAGTTTATGTTGTCTAGATACAAACATAAATGCCATGTATCCTATAAAATACAAAAAATAATAATCAAAATTAATGTCACGTACCAAACTTTTATAGAAGAACATAATTATGAATCATTTATATTTTCGAGTCCCTAAAAATGTCATATCTCATTTATAAATCGTAACGAACATGATATTTGACTTTAAACTTATACGAAAAGAATTATATAAATTTTCAAATTTAATGTCTATCAGCATTTATGTTACATGACATTTTATAATTTAGTAATCAAAAAGTCTTGTTGCAGAAGTTAAGAAGTTGGAAGAAATTTACAGTATTATGAAATTCCTTTTTGAATATATTTTACGATCACTCAAGAACATGATTATTATCAATATATTATTTTTAACATAATAATTAATTTCATATAACATTAATATAATATGGATTTTTTTGCCTTAGCCATCGAGATTTGTTATAGCCATGATTCGATGGCCAAGACAAATACACTTAATGTAGGCTAACTTGTATGAAATATTATGCTAAAATTTTGTAAAACAATGTGACATACACATCGAAGAAACCACTAATATTATGCAAAAAAAATTGTAAAATAATGCAGCATACACATCGAAGAATACATTAATATTATGCCACACCATGTTTGGGAAAGACAACCTTTTTTGGTTATCAAGGATATTGTTAATAACCGTCAGGGTACACCACGTTTTTAGTAATGAATCTGACGTTTTTGGTAACGTAATCACGACTCATATAGTATTTACAACTATAACTTGGGTTTAGTAATACAATCACGAATCATATTGATAGAGGTTGTGAGAGTTATTGATAGAGGTTGATAGAGGTTGTGAGAGTTATTGATAGAGGTTGATAGAGGTTGTGAGAATGATTATATGTAACTAGTCTAGGTAAGGAAGAGTTATTGATAGAGGTTGTGAGAATGATTCTCATAATTACACATAAGCAATTCCATTTTGGTTAATCACACATGGGAACAAGGTCAATTGTTAATAATGCTTCTCAAATAAAAAATGGATTATAGAGAAAAAAACAGTGTTATTGGAAATGTTCTTAATCTCTTTTTTTTTACTGACACATACTTACTCTCTGGCCTTTACGGTCATGTTTACACAGATATAAACTCTGGTCTTTGACTCTTTATGGACATGTATGTCCTAAGCATTTGTGTTTTTTTCATCTAGAGCGTGGTTGGTGTTTCAGGCATGCAGGCATGAGATCATACTGGGGATGAAAACTCCATTAATTTTTATCTTCATAAAGATGGAAAGTGACAGACTTTCACTCTATAGAACAAAACAAAACAAAACAAAAAAAAACAAAGGATTTTTAGTTTATATGATCCTTTTGCGCCACATGTAGTTAGAGTAAGTGAAATATTTAGCACCATTTGCTTAAAATGATAGTTAAGAGGTGATTTGGAAAAACATTTTGAGAATGGATGATCCTCTAAATAAAAATTTGAAGGTGAGTTGCCCCAACAATAAATTTCGAATATATTTTTCTATTTATATTTTAATCACTAACTTTAATAAAAATAACTATAAATAGTAAACTTTTAAAAATAAATAAATACACATTAAAAATACAAAACATAATATTTATAATTCAACTATGAATATTCAGTTTCACCAAGTGAGCACATTCTTTTTAAAAAATGGTAGAAGATGTGTATCTATTAGAAGAAATATTACGAAATGGTCTAATTCCATATATAAGTTATATTTATATTAAATCAGTGTAAAAAAACCCTAGAGAGGCGACTCCAAAGGCAACCAAATATGGCGGTTCTCGAGATTAAGATCTCTCTTGAGATTTTGATCTTCACCTGATCTGAATGTTCTTTGGCGTTATATCGCCTGGTTCTTTCCATTCCCGGACTCTTTTCCAATCATTTGTTCACCATCTCACCGGCAAAACCCTTTATTTTTGGTCTCAAGGTAAGGTTACGGCTTGACCGTTATTCGAGAGTGGTTCTGTTGTGTCGTTCTCTGAGTTGTTGAGGCTGTATGTTTTAGTTCTTTGGCTACGATCGGAACACCTATTTGTTTAATTCAAGTTTTGATTCCATCGTCTAAAAGGACAGCTTGTGATCCATCGAGTGTGTTGAAGAACTATATTTGTATGGGTTCACTAAATCGCCTCAGATCTGCTCATATGGCAGACATCAAAGGCAAAGAAATCCTCTATGAGGATGATGATGATCCAATCCAATTGGTTGATCAAGATGACTCTCACACAATAAGAGAGTATCATATGTCTCTTATTGGAAATGTTCTTAATCTTAAGAGGCAAAACGTTGAGAAACTTATCCAGTCCATTCCCACACAATAGAAGATACAAGATAAAATCACAGCAATAATCTTGGAAATGAAAAAAAAATTATTCAATTTTTCATCTGAGGAAGACCTTCAAACATAATTTTTTATAGTTTTTTAACACGAAAGGATATATATGATTTAATTGTGTTTGTATTTTCATCGTTGTTAGTTACTATTACTTATTAATATATCAATTTGTTATGTGTATAATATGTTGTCGAACAAATTAAGGGAGTGATGGAACATCTCTAAAATTCAAACACAACAAATCATAAGTGAAATAAAAGGAAAATAACTTATTTAAAATAATTGGCTATGTTATCGACTGCATATTGATGGGATGAGGTAGCACATTTGGTAAGAATCTTGGGGGCCAATGGTCATGTTCACGGGTTCGAACCTCGTAGAGGGGAATTACCTTTTCTCTGTCACCAAAAAATGCGGTAATAGGTGTTGGGTCTTGTCCTCAGTCCAGGTTAAGCCTTCCCGGGTGAAGTGGACCGCTGCCTAACCGGACCCAGAGGAATGATCTGCGTAAGTAGAGAACCTCTGGATTATAAAAAAAAAAAAATCAAATCATTATATTCTTTGTGTTATGTAATATAAGTGAAATAAAAGGAAAATAACTTATTTAAAATAATTGGCTATGTTATCGACTGCATATTTTGATATGATCAAAAACTTTGATTATGAAAGTTTGATGAATGATTTTGCAAAAAAAAATATCAAAAAAATCTATATTTGAGAACTGAGACTTTTTAAATAGTTTTGAGGATATAATAACTTTTTTATAATAAACTTGTGTTTCGTTATCGATAAATTTTCCATGCATCATGTAAGTGTCTCATTTTTATATTTTGCTTTGAACTTCAAATATCCTAGAACCGGTACTATATATACAACGACATTAGCACAATTATAGTAGATATCTTGGTCATTTTAAATATATTTTATGTGTAAGTAAAGTCGATTACTTCTTATTTTAATATTTTAGTTACTGTCCACCACACGTAATAAAAATTCTATACCACAGAATCATCATGCGGTAAACATCCGTCACTCTATATTTTATAGTGTACTCTCGAATAAGGAAAGATTACACGTTCATGTATTTTGTCAAATCACTAATAGAGCTTTCGGTTCATTTACATGATTTTATTCGATTTCTTCGAACATGTAGATATTCTATGTCCACTCCTGTATATCTTCTCTCCATTTTTATATATGTTTTGTTCATTTTATTTTGATTCAAAAGTTAACAGTTCTAGATTTGACCAATAAAATTGAATGCTAATTAAATGGAATGAGAAGAAAAATCAAGCGAAAAAAATAAATAAACTTCAGTTTACATTTTCCTCTGTTGTTTTTAATGAACTTTATAGAAGAAGTTTGGTTTTCTTTTTTCAGCAAACAAAAAAGTAATAATTCATTCCATATTTTTTATTGGTGAAAAAATAAAATATAAAACAGTAAAATTCAGTTCTGCTGAAAACCTATTCTCTTTGTTTTTTTGAAAAAAAAAACTATTCTCTTTGTTTTTTTGAAAAAAAAACTATTCTCTTTTTCAACCAGCCACTAGAATCGGAAATAGTGTACAATCATAATTAACTATAGAAACCTATATAAAAAACTTAAGAAGAGTAGTATACTTAATTAATAAATTCTATTCCAGACAAACCTAATTAAAACAAAAAAAAACCTTCGGCCGCATAATATTCATTATTCGTGGTGCATATTAGAAAAGAATATCTAGAATATAATACCACGAAAAAGTAAAAAGGCGGGTAATACTACTATAGTAAAACTAGAATTGATTAAACGTAACTATAGGAATTTGCTCTCTCTAGTTTTCTCTCTGACCTCTCTCTAGGTTATCTCCGCCGTATCAGTAAGCTCCGGCCGACGGGTGGGCTCCCAAAGCCACCGTCGGTCCGGTTTCCTTGTTTCCTTACCGTTTCTCTTGTTCTCGTTTGGATCTAGTCTAGCTTTTTCTTTTGTTTTTGGTGGTTATTTTCTTGGTTTCCGGCGCCGCACCTCCGTTAGGTGGACGGCCGGCTAAAGCTTCCGTCGTTGCGCCTATTCGACTAGGGTGAACGGTCGGCTTTTGGTTTCCGCGTCTAACGATCTTGGCGTTTTGACGGCGGCTCTGGTGGATTTTTTAGGGTTTTCATCTTTTGTGGCGGTGGTGTTTCTGGCGTCGCGGTTGGTTGAGAGCTCGACGGATTGATGGCTCTATCCGATGAGTGAAGCGACGGCGTGTTGTTAAAGTTGGCGAATGGTGTCTTCTTCTATCCTAGAAGAGAGCGCGGTATGGTTCCGGTAAAGCTCTCCGTGGAAAAAGAGGCGAAGATGAGGGGTAAAGGCGCTCCGGTCACAGCAAGATCCGACGAAACGGTGGTTGTCGCGACGTCTCCGGCAAGCATCGACGTTGTGAAACGTGATGTGATGTTTCGGATCTCGAGGTAAGGAGCGGGTGACGTGTCTAGCGCGTGACGATAGAGCGTACGCGTGGGCGAGTTTGTGAGAGTGATGGACGCGTGGCGTCGTTGGGTTTATGTGGGTTGGGCCGATGGGCCATTTGTTTGTAGTTTGTATACCCGTTGGGCTTTTGGGCTTTGTTCCCTTGTAGTAGGTTTTGGGCTTCGGCTTTGTACTGGGCTTGGCCCGTTTTATTAATTAAAACTTGACGGAAAAAAAAAAAAATACTACTATAGTAAAAAGTATTACTATAACATACGTGCTCAATGATTACTAGCTAATTAGTTACCAAAAATTATTCTCTTGTGAGTGGAGGAAATATTTGATATTATTTTCGTTATCATTGTGAAGTTGACCATCTTAGCATATCATATCATTTGTGGATGTGCGATACACACATGCACATAAATAAATAACATAAATGAAAGCTGAAAAGTAACGTTCGTCTTTCTTCCAAAGGTAATGTTCGGTTTTTAACTAGGATTTTTTTTTTTTTGAGAAACTTTTAACTAAGATTCATAAGATCATCTCCAATGGTTTCTATCGTTTTTTTTCAAAATGATGTAAACTTAAAATGAAGTTATGAATTGCTCCAATAGTTTTCTTCATTTTCTCCCTCAATTATTATTATTATTATTATATTCATTCTTTAACTTCTTATTTATTACAGATAACACATTTTATTTCATAAGATTTTAGATTATACTCACTTATTTTAAATTCTATAATTTAACCAAACTTTGACTTATAAAAAGCAAATGTTTAGAGTTGTTACATGTTGTATTAAGTTTGTTGTGTTTTTTTCTTAACTTTGTATTAGTTATGTATCTCAATGATATTGTTTTCTATTTTATTTAATTTTAATTATATATTATCATTTATAAAATTATAAATTATAAGTTATATTTTAATAACTAATTATTGGTAATTATATTTTAAGAAGTTTAATCAGTATATACATATTGGATTTAAAGTTACAAAAATTATATTTAGTGTTAATGTTTTGTTTATGCATAAAAATAAAATAAAGATTATCAAAAAGTAAAGCACCATTATGTAAATAAAAAAGATTGATATCAAAATGAGGTTATGAATAGTGTTTCCTCAAATTTGAGGGAATACTGTTAATATCCTCATTTTCCCCCTCAAAATGAAGTATTAATGGAGATGAATTTCTCGCATTTTTTGATGTTTTTCCTCATTTTGAAGCACCAATGGAGATGCTCTAAGTAAAACATTATCATTTCAAGTATTGTTCATATATATCTTTCTCAAAAAAAAAAGAGAAGTATTGTTCATATATATGTGTTGTTTCATCGCAGGTCACAATGAACCAAAGGCACTGGTTCAGACGTAGTGGTTGCGGTTGCTGGTGCGGGAGTTTGCGGATGCAAGTGGTTGCGGTTTCAAGCGTACCGACATAACGTTCGAAAATTATTGCATTTGCGAAATATATATGACTGGTTGATTATGAGATATTGTAGCGGTTTAATAATAAATTACCAATATAAACATATCCCCTAGTCTATATTTGAGAAGTGATTTGCCACATGTCTTCTCTACAATCGTTTTCACAAAAAAATTGTGACGTGGCTATTAAGATTGATGACATGTCATATGGTTAAATATGACATGGACAATTACATTTAATACTGATATATATTTTTGGAAATCTTTTTAGAATATGGCAATAACTCATATTTACATTTAATATTGATTTATATTTTTGGTAAACTTTGTAGAATATGGTAATAACTCATAAATAATCACTAAAATAAATATATTCAAATATGACATTTTGAATTTCGAAATATTATATAATTTTACTTTTATAATTATAAATTTTTTATTATCTATAATTTTCTAAATTTTCTGAATTAAAAAAAAATTAAATCATAATATCATTAGTTTTTTTTAGATATCTACAAATTTTATAAATATTATTTAGTTTTAATTTTTGATAACTATACAATTTTATATGATTTTTAGTAATTTTGTAAAAGTTGATTTAATACATTTAAGTATTTAACCAAATGAAATAAATAATTTTTTTTATCTAAGATTTTAACTTTATATATATATATATATTCTTAAATATAATTTAAAAAAAAAAAAATATTTTCTCTTAATTTTATGCTTAATTAATGATATTTATATTAATTATTGGTCAAAATAATAAAATATATAATATTAATAAATTACATTTAAAATTTAACTTTTAAAAAATCCAATACTATACATGGTGCAGGAAAACACCTAGATTAATAATTGTGACATGACTACTAAAATTGATGACATGTCTTATAGATTAATATGACATAGACAATTATATTTAATGTTAATTTACATTTTTGGTATTTTTAAAAAAATATAGTAATAACTCATATTATATTTATTGTCGATTTATATTTTTGGAATTTTTAAAAATGTGGTAATAACTCATGAATCATCATTAAAATAAATATATTTAATTATGGCATTTCAAATTTCGAAATATCATTTAAATTAAAAATATTTCAAAAATATATACATATGTTTAGAAAATTATAAAAATTAAATCGTAAAATCAAATTAAATCGTAAAATCATTAGTTTCTTATATATATCTACAGATTTTATAAATATTGTTTAGTTTTAATTTTTGACAATAATGCAATTTTACATATTTATTTAATATATTTAATTAAAATAAATAGATAGAAAAATCTACCTAAGATTATAATTTTAAATATATACATGCACATTCTTAAATATAATTCAAAATAAAAAATTATTTTTATCTTAATTTTAATGTTCTGTTAAATCAAATTTATATTAAAATATTGATAAAAAAAGAAAATTTGTAATATTAATGAAGAAATAAATATAATTTATATTTATCTATTAAAAAATATTTTAAAATTCTTTTACTGCACATGGTGCAGGAAAACACCTAGTTATAACATTATAAAAATATAAAAACATAACTATTATGATCAAATATAATAATTATTAATATAATATGATTAACAATAATATTATGTTTATTTATTTAATTTTTTAATTAGTTGAGAGTTATAATTTTAATAATTTTTTTTGAAGAATTTCCTTGAATATATATATATATATACTTTTTTATTTATGTGCTTTGTGTAAAACGAAATTTAAGTTAAAAACTTATTAAAGTTTTAATAAAAGGAAATAGCAATAAAATTTATTAAACTTATTATATTTAAATTAAAAATATTATTATTTTTAGAAAAAGATTTCTAAAAATATATATTTTCAATTTTTTGTGAAGCTACGTTATATATACATATATAGTAAAAAAATTATATATTTTCCTTTTTATTTGTGCTTTTTGAGAAAATTTAGAAAATATAGCTAAAATTTCTTTATATGTAAAATATCAATGTTTATATTTTATAAATATTTAATTATTTATTTGTGTGTTTGAAAAAAGTAAAATTAAATTAAAAAGTTCATAAAATATTATTATAAAAAGAAATATATAATATATAATGTAGATTTACAATAAAATGTGAATATAAATTCTTTTGAAAATCTTCTTTTATAAGATAATAATATTTTTATTTGAATATATTAAATTTCATATATTCTATATTTTATATATTAAAATCGTATATATTTTCGTTTTTATTTATATTGTTTAAAGAAAATTTAAAAATATAATTAGAGTTCCTGTTTATCACAAAATTATATTTTTATATTTTATAAATATTTCCTTTTTTATTTATAAGTGTTTTCAAAAAGGAAAATTAAAGTAAAAAGTCAACTGAAATATTATTATGAAAAAAATAACTATTAATATTAGTCATATATATATTTTTAATTTGTTAAAAGAATTATGTAATCAACCATCACGAAAATTAATGTTAGCGTGCTACATAAAAAACTAACTTCTCAGATAATTTTATAAAGATGGTAATCAGTAGACTAGTAAAACTAACTTCTCCGATAATATTATGAAAATGGCAATCAATCGACCAGCAAAGAGGTATAGGCCTAATTAGTCGTATAACTAGGCGTGTGTTCTTTCGAGGATATAGGCCAGCCTGGTCGGGACCGTAAACCCACTTGGGACTATTTGTAGACCTAATCATTATTTGTCTTAATCTTCATCTTCTGTTGTTGTTAGCTAGCACAACACAACTCGTCCACCATTGTTTTCCCCTTTTCGATTAATTATTGTTTTGTTGCACTCTTACACTATCCTTGATTAAATTTGCACCGCCCATTATTAACAAAAGTGATTAAAGAAACACATGATTTGATCAGTCGTTACATTTATTTGGAGGTAACTGAGGTTAATCTTTAAGTACTCGGTTTTCTTTGCAAGACAATCTTTAAGTACTCAAACCATGTTATATACCGTATAACCTCTATAAATTAATAATCTATAAATTAATATCTCTATAAATTAATAGAATTTTATAGTCCCAAATTAAGTTTTGGTTCAATTAATATTTCAATAAATTAATAATCTCTATAAATTAATAAAAAATTTAGTTTTGGTGTAGTCCCAACATTATTAATTTATAGAGGTTTCACTGTAGGTCTTTAGTCGATAACTAATGTGAATAGATTTACTTTTAGTGTACGACTGGTCTTTCTCCAGTAATATTGCGTATTACCTTGACTTATCGACTATCGTTTCCAACAAAATTTTAGCAGCCAGGATGCAAGCTCTAACCCCCAGGAAGATCAGGTACATTTTCAGAAAATTAGACACAAACCACAAGCTGAAAGATGACTTAAAGAAGAACAACCCCAAAGGAAACAGCAGATTGACGACCCAGAACGAGATGGAAAGCATACAAACCAGGAAGAAACAGAGGCAGGCGAGCTCTTTAAGCACAAGGTCAGGCTAGAGACGAGTAGATCTAGGGTTTTAAAATAGGACCAAATTCTTGATACCGGCAAAGCAACTGAGAATACACCTTCATCAACTAGAAAAGACCAGTCTTTAACCATAAGACACCGAAACCGCTCACCACGTGCCCCCCCCCCCCCCCCACGCTTCTCCAATATGGAGTCTTCACCTCTATTAATCAAGTCGTAATCTCACCACGCATATGGAGAACAGCCAGACAGAGGAAAACCACAAATGAAAACAACAACAGAACTCGATTCTTGTGCTGTGAGAGCCACCGGAGTCGACATCGTCAAAACCAGATATGCTTTTCTCTAGAGAGAGGTTGGAGCAAAAGAAGGGCCATTTAACTTTTCAAGCTTATTCTTTTGGGTTTTCAAATCTTTAGCTACTTCTACACATGTTTACTGCTGAGATAAATTGTTAAAGAACCAATCATTTTTACCTCTATGGTTTTTTATCTTTGTTTCTTGCTAGAAAATTATGTTTAGAAGTCTTATAATTTGTTAAATCTCATCATGTAATATCTCAACTTTCATTTTTTTCTTCTCAGGAATTAAATAATTGTTACATACTAGTTAGATTTTGATTCAGATAATTAACATGGTGAACCGTAACAGATGTTCGGTTCAATTCCTGGCATTAGTCGAAAGGTATTTTAAACTCGGATTAAATAGTTGATACGTTTTCGGATTATTACAATTTATCGCACTAAATATTTTTTTTCCAGAACTGGTAAGATCAGCCGACGTAGCATATAAAAAAAGACTTGCATTTCTTAAAAGGGTAATTCTCTCAAATAGTTTTTTAAAAAAAAATTGTCACAAAAATAGTCTTCAAAAAATAAAATGACAAAAATAGTCTTTTTTTATTTTGAAAATTTTAATTTTAATTTTTTATTTTTTTGAAATTTAAAACTACATCCCCAAAATCCACTCCTTAACTCTAAACCTTAAGTCTAGATTAGTTAACCCAAGAGGTATAAATGTATATTTTGTCTTTTAATTAAAAAAATTGGTCATTTTTCCTATTTGAAGACTATTTTGTGAAAATAAACTAAAAAATATTATCTAAGGGAATTTATTTTCTTTAAAATGATATTTACATTCATATCAAAAATAAAACAATGTATTTAACGGAAGGGAAAAATTCCTTAAAAATACACATACTGAATTTCATTTGCTAATAAAATACATAAACTATTTTGAATTTCCGTTTAATACACGAACTAATTTTCGTTGCAAATTAAATACACAAACTTTTGAAATTCGTAGGTTTTACACATCTTTTAAAACGGCGTCAAACTATATGTTCAACGGAAGTGACGGCAACGTTAACATTTAATTAAACATGTGTCTTAATTTTGAAAAAAAAATTCCTTAAAAATACACAAACTATTTTTTTTTGCTAATAAAATACACGAACTATTTTGGATTCCCGTTTAATACACGAACAATTTTTTGTTTCCCTTTAATAAACAAACTTTTGAAATTTGCAGATTTTACACATCAATGTAGACGACGTAATAGAAGTTGTTAAACTATGAAAAACATGCTCACCTTCAGCCAAAAACTTCCAAATCAATTGAGTCATAATTTAAGTTAGTTACAATTCGAGTTTGGCACTCTAATCTGTTTCAATTTTTTTTTATTCTCCAAACTATATTCCTTTTCTCCTTCTTTGCTTTGATTTCCTTTTATATCGCTTCGAAGTGTAGTCGATCTCCATTTATGTGTTTCTGATTCTTATTATTCGATTAGACTCCAGTTATAATGATTCAATCAAGCTAATTTACGCAATGGAAGCGTAATAGAGAATACAACTAATAATATAATCTATCGAGAGGATTTCTAGAGTTCCAAAAAAAAAAATTGAGAGGATTTCTAAGAAAATTTTCTTTCGCAGTTTAACCACATGTTTAATTAACATCGTTTTCATTTCTGTTAAATATAGTTGATGTCGTCTAAGTCATGTTAAACATAGTTGATATCGTCTAAATCGATGTGTACAATCTGTGAAATTCAAAAGTTTATGTATTTAAAAGAAAACAAAAATTAGTTAATGTATTAAACTGGGAATCCAAAATAGTTGGTGTATTTTATTACCAAATTGAAATTAGTTCGTGTATTTTTTTATAATTGTTTTTACAATTAATCACCTGTTTAATTAAATGTTAATGTCGTCATTATTTCCGTTAAATATAGTTAACACCGTTTAAAACGATGTGTAGAACCTACGAATTTCAAAAGTTTATGTATTTAATTGGCAACAAAAATTAGTTCATGTATTAAACAGGGATCCAAAATAGTTTGTGTATTTTATTATCAAATGAAATTGTATTTTTAAGGAATTTTCCCTCAACGGAAGTACGTTATGTTTACGTCAGGATTGTTGATGGGTCTTAACCAGCATATTATATGGGCCTATCTTACGAGGTCTTCAGCCATATATGGGGCCTACATAACAAAGTTTCCGGCCCATCACAGTAGCAAATCAGATCCGACCGTCCCGGCGAGATAAAATAATCTGAGATCGAAGAAGAAGAAGGAGGCAAATGCTGGGAGAAAGAAAGCCAAACGGAGCAGAGTGACGATGTCTTCGACGGTGGGATTAGCGCCGGGACTATCTCGGAAGCTTAAGAAGGTACTCGAATGCCGTACGGATACTCCGGATCTGGTGGCCTCGCTAAACGCCTTGTCCTCATTCTACGACGAGAACACCCCTCACGCGCGGCGGAACCTCAGATCGACGATCGAGAAGCGCGCGCTCGAGATCAACAGCGAGTTCCTTAGCGCGGCCGATTCGACTCAGATCGCGCTGGATCGCGTGGAGGAGGAAGTGAACGCTTTGGCCGATTGCTGCGACAAGATCGCGGCGGCGCTGAGCAGCTCGGCGGAGACCACGAGCGATATCATAAGCACGACGGAGAGGCTGAAGCAAGAGCTTGAGGTTACTACTCAGAGGCAGGAGATCGTCAATTGCTTTCTTCGTGATTATCAGCTTTCGAACGAAGAGGTGAGTGAGTGAGTGAGGTGTTGCGTTCATATTCTTGATTGTGATCAGATCTGAATTGTTGTTGATTGATGGCAGATTAAAGCGCTTAGGGAAGATGAATTGGATGAGAGTTTCTTCCAAGCGTTATCTCATGTTCAGGAGATTCATTCCAATTGCAAATTGCTTCTCAGGACGCATCATCAGGTGAAACTTGTGTTTGTCTTGCGTTTCAGAGTGGGAGACCTTTGTGTTTAGTGTTTGATAATATGGAATGTGTATTATGCAGCGAGCTGGCTTGGAGTTGATGGGTGTAATGGCTATGTACCAAGAAGGAGCGTATGAGCGTCTTTGCAGGTACATTATCTGCTTCTTTCCAAAAAGTTTACTTTGTTGGTAGAATCTTGGTCATTGCTAATATGGAAGTGTTCTCTCCCTGAACTTCTCAACAGTGTTTCTTTACCGTTTGCTAGAGCTTTTAAGCCATGTCAAAGAGAAGATTTATTATGAAGATTATTTTTTTTTTGTTGGCTGTGTGAGCTTAGAGGTTTCATAGAAATTTCAACTATAGATATATAAAGAGAGAAACCTTGATTCTTCTAGGTGGGTTCAGGCTGAGTGTAGGAAACTGGGTGATACGGACAACCCAGAGGTTGGTGACCTTTTGAGGACTGCTGTTCGATGTCTTAAAGAGAAACCTGCGCTCTTCAAATATTGTGCAGAGGAGGTTAGTCTTTCAACTTTACTGAAGGTCTAGTCTTTGTTTTATTCTTTAATGATACGGGGCATGTTCTTACAGGTAGGGAATCTGAGACACAATGCGTTATTTAGAAGGTTTATTAGCGCTCTTACACGTGGAGGACCTGGAGGAATGCCTAGACCTATTGAAGTTCATGCCCATGACCCCTTACGATATGTTGGAGACATGCTTGGGTGGCTGCATCAGGTTTGTGGCCATATTTTCTTCTCTTATGAGTCCCTGCGTCTAATCCTCATCTGACTGATGTTAGAATGATGGTATTTTTAGCTATAAAACTTCTGTCGTATCTCAATATAGTGTGTGAATTAACTGTCATGATCTTCGGACCAAATATCATGTTGTTGTGCTTCTTTTTTCCTAAGGTGAGTGTTGTTTTGGGTGCAGGCTTTGGCATCAGAAAGAGAACTGGTTCATGCTTTATTTGACATAGACTCAGCAGACCACAAATCAACCGCAAAGAAGACCACCGAGAATGATTCCCTAAAGGCAGCAGAATCTGATTTTACATTTGTGCTGGATAGAATTTTCGAAGGAGTTTGCCGGCCATTTAAAGTGAGAGTCGAACAAGTGCTGCAGTCACAACCAAGTCTTATTATTTCTTATAAACTCACCAACACCTTGGAGTTCTACAGCTACACTGTGAGTTTTCTATTTAACCTCTTCTGATATACTACAAGCATTTATCGCTCTAGTGGATTTCATCATCGCGCTGTTCCCCCCACAATTGCAGATCTCAGATTTACTCGGGCGAGACACTGCTCTGTGTAATACAATTGGGATGGTTAAGGATGCTGCACAGAAAACCTTCTTCGACATTCTTAAAACCCGAGGGGAGAAGCTTCTGCGGTACCCTCCACCTGTAGCTATTGATCTATCCCCACCTCCAGCTGTCCGAGAAGGAGTTTCTCTAACTCTTGAGATAATCGAGAACTACAACAGCATGATGGTTTCCGCTTCAGGGGAGAAACCGGCTTTTGATCCCGTCCTCTCTGCACTGCTCGACCCTATCATTAAGGTACCAAACTTAAGAGATAAATCATTGTCCATCAAAAGCCATGATTGTGCATTGAAGATGTTTTTTTGAACGTTTCTCAAACTCCACAGATGTGTGAGCAAGCGGCAGAGGCGCACAAATCGAAAATGAGCGGCCAATTAACCAGACGAAACAGAACAAGTTCCGACTCAAGCCAGTTAACATCAGTCGATGCTCTACTCTCTAGCAGCTCGGCCCCACCACAGGTATATAATCCGTTACATTCCCTTTTTTTGTAACTCAGAAAGACTTTCTCAAGATTTCATCTCTTTGTTACAGAACAATGAAACACCTTCGAAGATATTCCTCATCAACTGTTTATGCGCGATCCAACAACCTTTGCTAAGACACGATGTGGCGTCGCAGTACGTGACCAACATCGGATCAATGATCGAGAACCACATAAACCTCCTTGTCCAGAAAGAAGTCGACACGCTCCTCCAAAGATGCGGTCTTTCAGACAAAATGCAAATTTTCCGCTCCTCCACCACAACTGAACTTCCTTTGTCTGAACGACAGGAGACGTCACCCGCAATGCTGTCGGAATGCCTCAAGGCCTTCTTCGGCCTCGTTTTGGGAAGCGAAGGCTCTCTTCCTGAGTTCGAGCAGATACAAGTCCCTAAACTCAGGTCCGAAGCTTGCGTGCGGGTGGCTAAAACGTTAGCTGAAGATTATGAAGTTATATACCGAGCAGTGACGGATCAGCAAAACGGATATCCAGATCCGAAATCCCTCGCTCGACATCCACCGGATCAGATCCGAACCATTCTCGGTATATGAGTGCAAGCTTCTTCTACCCGATTTTTTTTCCTGGTTCTTTCTTGTTATCTTATGAATGAAATCAATACTTGTAAACCAGACTTTAAATGTTGTATTTTCATATAAAGTTCACACTTTATCTATTGTTTGTTATATATAAAGGTGGGCTTGAGCTTGATTTCACTCAAGAGTATCCTATACTTTCATACCACTTGCTTGGAGAAGCTTTGATGGCTTCAGTTAAGTCTCATTCGGCATATAACGCGCGACCACAGCATTAGCATACCAGCAATTAACTCGTGTTCTCTTAAACGCCCTTCTCTGCATCTTTCACCTTCATATACTTCACATACACGTTAATTAACCGACATAGGATCGAACAATCTGACTCAAACCCAAGCGTTATGACCCATGCTTCACTAAAAACCCAAAACAATATAGGCCCAATAATACACCACACTGATTACAAATCCACTAAATTCACGCTCAAAACAATGCAACATGCAGCTCTGGCGCGTGAGCTTCACTTCACTGTCCCATAAACTTTGGAATTGACTTTGAAAAAATTGCTATCTGCACCAAGTATGGTGTAATAGGGTGAAAAACATCTCAAATATAAAATATATTAATACCACATGTATGAAGTAAATTATTATATGGTAACAATTACACAATTAACTTTAGTTGATTTTACAATAGTTACTGGAGCTAATCTTTAATTTACTAAATTTAAACTTAATTTAGATTAATCAATCCAACCCAACAACCCAAATTTATTAGCCTAACTCACATACAAAATTAGCAGATAATCGACAAAATAACTGAATTTTTTTTGTTCTTATGTTTTCTATTTAAAAATTTCTTATATTTTTTTGTCAACAATGCAACTGAAAGATTGAGGCAGAAAAGATGAAACTATGATGGTGATCATGAAGTAGAAGACAGAGAAAAATTGAGTATTACGATATTAATAAATCTGATAATGAAGTTGATATTAATAAGATTTTTGAAAAGGATTTGAAGATGTTTAAGAATACAGGAATTATAAAGATGATATTGTAGACGAGGATGAGATATACCATGACACTGAACACTCATCTGGTGATAAAAGAAGAACTAGCTGAAAGGATGGCAAAAGAGGGCAATTAGATGACTTTTTAAATTTTGAGTCATCCAATATATCTTTAAGACAAGAATAAATGTAGTCATTCGACATATGGATGCTAAATACTGTGTAAGGATGGCAAAAGAGGGCAATTAGATGATAAGAATAAATGTAGTCTTTCAACATATGAACACTCATCTGATGATAAAAGAAGAACTAGCTGAGAGGATGGCAAAAGAGGGCAATTAGATGACTTTTTAAATTTTGAGTCGTTTACCTTTAAGACAAGAATAAATGTAGTCTTTCGACATACGGATGCTAAAGAAGGCAAGTAGATGACTTTTTAAATTTTGAGTAATCCAATATATCTTTAAGACAAGAATAAATGTAGTCTAACTCACATACAAAATTAGCAGGTAGTCGACAAAATAACTGCATTTTTTTTGTTCTTATGTTTTCTTTCTAAAAATTTCTTGTATTTTTTGTCAACAGTGCAACTAAAATCACTGAATATCTTAACATTTTACCATAAAAAAACAATGCAACTGAAATATTGAGACAGAAAAGATGAAACTATGATGGTGATGATAGAATAGAAGAGAGAGAGAAATTGAGTATTAAGATATTAATAAATCTGATAATGAAGTTGATATTGATAAGATTTTTGAAAAGGATTTGAAGATGTTTAAGAATACTTGGAATTATAAAGATGATATTGTAGACGAGGAGGAGATATACCATGACACTGAGCACTCATCGGGTGATAAAAGAAGAACTAGCTGAGAGGATGGCAAAAAGGGGGCAATTAGATAACTTTTTAAATTTTGAGTAGACTTTTTACAATGATGGAGAATTTAAGAAACAAGTCATCCAATATATCTTTAAGACAAGAATAAATGTAGTCTTTCGACATATGGATGCTAAATAAGGTGTAAAGGATTGTATGTGACATATGGATGTCTGTGACTATTTCTATGTAAAATGTTTTAAAAAATTATGGGTTTAAAAAAATTTTGGAGACTTATGTCAATGTAATTCTCTTCAAAAAAATTTGAGCACATGTAGCAAATGTTTTATTTAGCATGGCCCAAGATCAGTCCTGATGTGACATATATATTATTCGTAGAGTTACCAATCAAGTGGATGATGAAAGCGTATATCAACACATATACTTACCGTTTTGCAGTATTTTGGAGACTTTGGAGCTATTTGGAACTTGGAGAAAATGATCCTAACAACGTTAAGTCGGAGTCGAGAATTTGGTCTAGTGTCAGTCGATATTCATGTTGTACGAGCAACGCGAGTAATATGATTTTCAAGAAATTGGACTTTGTTCCAGAAATTTCCAATATTTTCACAAAAATTCATGATTATTCTACCATATATTATGTTTTCTTAAGCCATATTATTTAGGCTACTTTATTTTAGTTTTGGGAAGAAATTAGAAATCCTTTAGAGATCGATTGGAATTCATTTTCTGGTTTATTTATGATATTTATCAAAAAATGATTTGTGTTTCATTGATTATGTCTGAGTAGATTCATAGTTAGATTTGGGTTAATCTAAGGTGGATGATTAATTTATTTATTAATTAAATGCTAGGATTATCTATTGATTTCTTCTATCTTGATTGTTTTTAAAACTAGATTTGGATTGAAAACCTGAAATCTTGATCATAGGATAATTAGTAGATACGAGAGTGTTATTAATTGCATGGAACAATTTTCTGAGTTAAATAACTATTGGCAAATAGATTTAGTTTAGATATTTAGTGAACATATCAAGCTTTTTCTTTATGCTTGTATGAACCGATTGAATTTGTAAAAGAAATTAGAATTTTAGGAATTAGACATTAATAGTTTCTGTAGGAAGAACTGATTAAAAATAAACAAAACATGTAAAAAAGTGTTTTTTTAAGTAGCCATTTGTTTACGTTTTCTCTGCTGTTTTAGTGTGTAGCAGCTATGATCAGCTTATTTGGAGATCCTTCAGATAGGTGAGGGAGTCGAAGTCGTAACTAAAAACGGCCATGCCAATAATATCGTGTCAAAAGACTAAAGAGAGCAGAATGATTCCATCTCTACATCTTCCCCTGTAGATGCACAGCAGAGTCATGCTTTTGGCAAAGTCTACCAACACTAAAGCTTTGACTGTATGTACTTCTTAGAGTAAAATTTTACTCTGAATTTAAGTTTTACTCCCAATCCAACTTTTCTGTATCAATCAAGTGAAAATAGAAAATAAGAGAAGCATGCATTGGTTTTGATGAAAAGTTATAAAGTAGAGTAATACCTCTCTCCATTTTTCATTTATACTTTTATTTCCATCTAATTACTCTACTTTTTTTACCGGTCACACTCTAAGTTTTAAAGAAAAAAGAATTTATATACCCAAACCTATACAATATCTTGTATAAAAAATCATTTAAAAATAATCTATTTAATTTCAAAAGTTAGCTTCTAATTTATATTATTAAAATGTTAGAAATCATAGCCATTCATTACACGTGATCCATCTTCTACATTTATAGTTATGGATTCGGTAAATGGAATTCATTACATGTCATCATCTTCTTCTTTTATAGTTCTAAAAATGTTTAGGCTTGCAAATTTCGAGTCTGCCGTATCTTAAATCATTCTATAGAAGTCTAGTGAAACCTGTTTTGGAAACGTCCCGTAACTGACTGCCGTCCCTCTCTTGCTTGAAACTTCCTCCGGACGTTCCCGAGCTGTCCCCGTCTCCTGTACGTGAGACTGCAACTAGTTCACGTACCCGTGGAACCTCCAGCTATAAACATTATCATTAGGTCATCGCATAGCTGTTTGCTTACGAAAGAGATCCTAGGCTCCTAGCAGCCTTCACTTTCTTTTGGCTTCAGGAGACGATGTAATAATCTCTCTTGTATTTTTAGCCAATAGTTTGATCAGCTTTAATAGATCAGACTTTGTTTCAGGTGTCTAGCAAGCAGCTAGGTGGTCACTTGATGATAATGCCATTAGCTTGACATGAAAAATCTGATTTTTAGCATGGACATTTTACCTTTTAAAATTGTGGACATGCTAACCAAAACAAACAGTTAATCTTACTCCCATTGAATATTTTATTAACTATTTGTTGGTGTTGTAGAATCCTAACGTAGTTGTCAAACTCCAAAAAGAGGTACGGATGGAATTATCGTTTCTGCGTATATCTTACAAGAACATTCACATGATAAAGAAATAAAACTTGATTTTATGTGTAGGTTTATGAGTTTGTTACCTATTAGGACACATTATTCTTTATCTTTACAGTTTAAGACACAATACGCTGGTGAGACACATTCCCGATTTCTCAGAAGCGTTTTGGACAAAAAAGCCCTTGTGTCCAACGATAACTAGTTAGACTTTAGTTTGCTTTATGTGTTAAAGGAGTTACTACGGCAGATTCATAGGAAGAAGTCTTTTGTGAGTTGTTAGATGTGGTTAGTAAATGTAGATCGTAGGGCTATGGTTATTCGATTATTTAAATAATATTTTTATCAATTTTCCCTCTACTTTTCAATGAGATAATTTTCAAATATTAAAATATATAAATAAATAATTTTGATATAATAAACTATAACTTTTTATCTTCTATATTTCAAGATCCATTTTAGTATATTTTAACAATTTAAAAATAAGAAAACATATCAACTCAAAAAAAACAAATTTGTAGATTAAGTGTTTATGGACAAATGAAATGTGGATATATATCTTGTGGATAAAGTAAAAATATGGACATGGATACAACAAATGTATACAAAACGTGGACATAGATAATATTGAACAAATCCAAATTTTATAAATAAAAGCTTACACTCCATATATGGAGGACTTGTTCAAGTACAACAGAGTTGTCAAACTGGTTAGAGAAGCTGCTGCATTAAAAGCTAAACAAAAGATATAATTAATAGACGCACATACATAACCCATGGGCAACAACACCAAAGTGCTAAACCATGAGATGAAGCAATGGAAATCAGAATACAGACATTCAGACAGTGAACTGGTGTCCAAACAAGCTGGAGCAACAACTGCAAGCATCAAACGAGTGTGGAGTTTCAAGAAACACCACGTTCATACCTACCAAATCAAGACTAGAGAGCCAATACTGGTTTTTATGAAATCCTAATTTCATAGTGTATCCCTGCAACATAAGTTAAGAATACCAACATACAAAAATATAACAGTGAACACAAAAGGAGTAGATTACCAATAACAACCTCATAAAGAGATAAGAGAACTTCATACTGAAGTAAAAGAACCTCACACTGAGGTAAGAAAAAGCTAAATCTAAGCCTAAAAATCTCATAGTGATGTAACAATGGGTACAAGAAAGCACAGAATCCTCATGTGACAAGGGACATGTGGATGTGGTTATGTAGATGTGGTAAGATGCATGGTAAAAAATCAGGATTGTGGTTTTGTAGATGTCCAGACCCAATCACCATGTGTATATTGTTTGGTATTGTGACAAGGGACATGTGGATGTGGTTATCAGCAAAACAGGAAATGTGGATGTGGTTATCAGCAAAAAGAGAGGTGTGGATGTGGATGTGGCTGCTAGGGGCTTAGGAAGTGTGGATGTCGGGATTGCTGTTATGGTCGGTGTGGAGTTGGGGTTGGGGGTCTGGAGAGAGGTAGTACCCAGAGTCTGCGAGTATGTAAAGCCATTTTCCAGTTCCATATTTGAGTCCAACCATAAGATCTTTTTTTGGTGTCCATTTATGCTTTGGGATTCCTATTTTCACAACTTCTTTTTCTCTGTCAAAAAAAAATATTAAGCTTATCTTCTATCTTTTTAAATATTTGAAACAAATAAAAAACGTTGAATTTTTTTTACTCATAAACGCTTGAATCAGAAAGACAAAAAATTGCAACTACTTTCCATTTGAATTGAGAGTACAAAGAGAAATAAAGAAAAGGAATCTACGTGATGAAGCTCGAGCTAAGTTGTAGTAGAGATCTCTAGAATCAGATCTGTCCATGGTTAACACAATTAGATCTTCAGAAAGTTGCCGGAGTATTTTCAATACGCTCTTGATTTGAATTAAAAGCGCAAAGAGCAAGAAGGGAACATGAACGCGATCTTCGCATGGTAGCCGGAGTATTTACGAAGCAGTATTCGAGATCTTGTGACGGAGAGCGGCGGCAATGTCTTACTGAGACGAGAGTGACGGTGGGGGAAACTGAGAAAAGCTAGCATGCATATGGTGGCTGCGACTATGATCTTCGCACCATAATAGTTCAAAAGAACAAATGAGATCACTCACCTCGACGGACCTGTATTCAAAATCTATGTTAGTTTTGAAATCGAGATTGGAGGAGGAAAGAGAATGCATCTTAGTTAGATGAGAAATTGGGAAAGTGAAAAATAAAAATAAAACTAAAAATATCTAACTTGGTAACGAGGAATAAGTGTAACAAGAAATGGGGTGTAAAGGTATTATGGAGAAATAACGCACAGAAAGTGTGTGACCAGCAAGATGTGTCTTTTTGTGTTATTGCAAAGACAAAAAGTGTCCTACCATGTAATTTTTTCTAGGTTTATTCTGTTAGTGGAGATAGATTCCCAACAATAGAATATATGAAGAAGCTGAGAACTATACTAGTCATATGAGGTCAAATCATATATTCATTGGTTGGGAATCTATCTCCACCACCAGTACTGGTCCGTCGTTCTGTAGAGAACAACATTCTTGGAGAGTATCCTATAAAAAGGTCACAGAAACTTTCATCTGGAACTAATACGGGAGAGGATATCTTCATCTCGGTTTGGAATCTACGCAGACGAGTTCAATCCTGAGAGATGGCCTCTAGATGGACCAAACCCAAAATGAGACAAACCAAAAAACTTCAGGTAATAAAAGCCATCTTTTGCTTACAATTTATCAGATTCATTAATTAGAGTTGATTATATCGGTAAACTTTGCTTCTCCAGTGACTTGCCGTTTGGTGGAGGACTGCGTAAATGCTTAGGCGACATGTTTGCTTCTTTTGAGGTAAAGAAACAATTGACATCAATCAAATACTTGTTACATATGAGAGTACCTGCTT
The DNA here is from genome assembly GCF_000801105.2 of Raphanus sativus. Taxonomy (NCBI): domain Eukaryota; kingdom Viridiplantae; phylum Streptophyta; class Magnoliopsida; order Brassicales; family Brassicaceae; genus Raphanus; species Raphanus sativus. The sequence continues at coordinate 14,411,729 of NC_079511.1, forward strand.
CAGATTGTCTTATTCGAGGATTTAACTTTCAGACTGCCCCAGGAGCTCCTCCGGTATGCTACCCATTCCTATTTTCTCTCGATACATATCAATGATTTCAAAACTGAACAAAGATAAGACTTCACATGCAAACCAAACAATCATTAACTGAGGATAGTTTTCATTTGTTTTATGGATGGACAGGTGAAAATGATTATACGAGCTACCATAGACACACCACTGAAGGATCGAGATTGACGGTAACCAAGAGAGAGAGCTTTCTTCGGCTCTGTCTGGAGTCCTCATCTTTACAGAATTAGTGAAATAAACAACTAAACATATGCTTAAAGAAGAAGTGAAAATCTTGTTTTAGAACAAATGATGTAGAACTTGATGAAACCAGACCAATATAAAATTCTAATAGTTCTTTTTGGAACTAAATTGTTTTGATCTGCACAGTGAAAGATAATATTCCCTCCGTTCTTAAATATAAGATGTTTTAGGTAAAACAGTTTATTAAGAAAATTACTTATTATCTAAAAGATATTATTAAAATTATAAACTAAAAGCTATCTGACCAATTACAAAATAGAATTATTAAATTTGATTGGTTACACAGTTTTTGATAAAGTTTTAGTTACCTAGAAATATGAGAACATCTTACATATTGGAACAAAAAAATTATTCTAAACATCTTATATTTAGGAACAGAGAGAATATAACTTTGAGTGGGTTCTATAAAAGTTCAAATATTTTCTACAACACTGACAAGAACCTCTGATTTTACATCAATGAAGTGATGATAAAGAGAGTTTACACTTCCATATAAACATTATAGAAGATGTCTACTTTGTCTAAGATCTTGGAAAGATGCTGATACGTTGCAGCAGGTCTACTTCAGGAAGAGAACACATGGTACCGTGGAAGAACAGAGGAAGGGAGGAAACGAGTTGGGTGAGCAAAGCCTCGGAGTGGAGGAGAGGCTTAGCGTTGGAGAATAATAAAGGAAGAAGAGCAAAGCCTCAGAGTGAGAGAGAGGCTTTGCTAAGAAGATACTTTTCTTTTCTTATAAGATAAGCATTAGTTGTTGCTTTTACTTTTCATGCTGTTATTGATGTTTGTAGTGTCGCTATGAGACCTGCAGCTATGATCGCCATGAGATCATAGTATCTTTATCAGCTCAGTACTTTGTAATCGGGATTTCCCTTTGTGATATTGCAATCGTACTTTTCATATATATTCACTGTTAAGAGAGTTACAAGAGAGAGATCGTGACTCTAATCTTAACAAATTGGTGCGTTTGTGATCTGATCGAAGCTCGCTGTTCGTTATGGCGGATATGGTTGGATCGTCTGGTGATGGTGACGGTACGACGCCGATGAAACTCCATGAGCTGTCGTTTCTTCGCGACGAGTGGGAACGTTTGGCGAAGAACGCTGAAGATACGGCGTCTCAGTTCGCGATGGTGGAGAGACGTCTGGAAGCTGCCGATGCTAGATCTGAAGCTCGTTTCGCACAAATCACGAAGATGCTGGAACGTATGGAGTTAGCACGTGGTGGTGAGAAACCGAACGGAAAGGGGCTCGCTTCTCCGTCTGACTCCATGAGTCCGATGGGGTTTCCTCCGATGCGTTCGACGTTTGATCACGTACCATCTGGGATGGGTCTTCCTCCTTCGGTGTTTGAGAATAGGGAGGGGATGTTCAAGAAGATCGAGATGCCTGTGTTTTCTGGGAAGAACCCTTTTGGCTGGATTGCGCAGGTCGAACGATACTTCCGTTTGGGTAACTTCCAGGGCCTTGATCGTTTGCAGATGGTCTCACTGAGTTTGGAAGGTCCCGTCTTGAACTGGTTCAACGGTGAAATGGAACATGATCCTTTCATTGATTGGCATCAGTTCAAGCGACGTTTGGTAGCTCGTTTTCGGCAGAGGATCGAGGAGGAGCCAGGCAAACGTTTGTTCTCTTTGCGCCAGACAGGCTCCATTCATGACTACGTCAACGAGTTTGAGGAGCTTCGTTCTATTGTGCGGGGGATTGATGAAGCTAACTTGGTTGATGTGTTCTTTAATGGGCTGAAACAGGAGATGCAGGAAGTGGTGAAGCTGAAAGAGCCACAAGGACTACATCAGCATATTGCAGCAGTGATTGGTATGGAAGGGAGCGCCTTTTGCCAGTCAGTCAGCTTTGCGCTGCAGTCTGGGCAGTCTAAGGCAGTGCAGAACCGTTCGTGGGGTACTTCTGGCTCGTCTTCCCAGCGTACAGTGCAGCTTGACACTAGCAAGATGAACCGTGGGGGTAACGACAGACCTCGCCTTCGCTACACTGACTCAGAACTTGATGCAATGAGGCGTGATAACATCTGTTTTAAGTGCCGTGGTCCTTACTCAAAGACTCACGTGTGTCCCAAGAAAGAGTTGAGAATTATGACAGTGATCAATGGCTTCGAGTTCGAGTTGGTGGACAGAGAGGATACTCCAGTAGAGCAGGGAGAAGCGTCTGGTACAGCTGAAGAGGTCATGGGGTTATCTTTGAACGCGTTTCTGGGGATTGATACTCCGACAACGACACGAGTGACTGGGGTGATTGGTAATGCAGAGGTGGTAGTGATGATCGACAGTGGTGCGACTCACAACTTTGTGGCGCCACACGTCGTGAAACACACTAAGCTACCCTTGGACACTAGTCGCAAGTTTCAGGTTCTGTTGGGCAACGGGGTTTCAGTGGAGGCTTTTGGGGTGTGTCGACAGGTTCCGTTTGTGCTACAAGGTGCTGTTTTTACCGATGATTTCATCTCTTTGGAGCTGGGAGGAGTTGATGTGATACTGGGAGTGCAGTGGCTGCGGCGTTTGGGTAAATGTGAAGTTGATTGGGAGCTTCAAGAGTGGTCGTTTCGTCATCAGGGGCAGATGGTTACTCTTCGTGGGGATCCTAATCTACATCAGTCTCCGGCTAAGTTTCAGAAATTGTCCTTGTCTGCAATGGAGGTGTTAGAGTTGGGGGCTACATCAGTGGAGGTTCTGAGTACTACACCGTCAGTTCAGGCTGTCTTGGATCGTTTTCAGGATGTGTTTGCGCTTCCACAAGGGCTCCCTCCCTTGCGCAACCGCGAACACTCTATTCACTTGCAACCCGGAGTGACTTCAATCTCAGTTCGTCCTTACCGTTATCCACACGCAAGTAAGGAAGCGATGGAGGAAATGGTGACTGAAATGCTCAAGAGTGGGATCATACGACCTAGTAAGAGCCCATTTTCGAGCCCGGTGTTGCTGGTTCGTAAGAAAGACAAAACCTGGCGTTTCTGTGTAGATTATCGAGCTATCAACCGGGTCACCATCGCCGATAAATACCCTATTCCGATGATTGACCAGCTGCTCGATGAGCTGCACGGCGCTATGATCTTCTCTAAGATCGACTTACGTTCTGGTTACCATCAGATACGGATGAAGGAGGAGGACGTTCACAAGACCGCTTTCCGCACTCACGAGGGTCACTATGAGTTCCTTGTCATGCCTTTCGGCCTCACGAACGCTCCTGCGACGTTTCAGGCTTTGATGAACGAGATTTTTCGTCCATTCTTACGTCGCTTTGTCCTCGTCTTCTTTGACGACATTCTAGTGTACAGCGCATCTATTGAGGAGCATGATGAACATTTGGGCATCGTGTTACGGACTTTGCGTGAACACTCTCTCTTTGCGAACAGCAAGAAGTGTGTGTTTGGCCAACCTCAAGTTGATTATCTAGGCCACATCATTTCGGCAGTTGGAGTCGCCACTGATCCTTCAAAGACTGAGGCGATGCAGAAGTGGCCTACTCCACGCACTGTGAAGGAACTAAGAGGCTTCTTGGGCTTGACGGGGTACTACCGCAACTACGTCAAGAGCTATGGGGAGTTGGCACAACCTCTGACTTCTCTCCTACGCAAAGATATGTTTGCGTGGTCTGCGGAGGCTCAAACTGCTTTTGACAAGCTCAAGCAAGCTATGATGACTGCACCGGTTCTCTCTCTGCCTGACTTCTCGGCTCTGTTTGTTGTGGAGACAGACGCCTCTGGGTTTGGTTTGGGAGCAGTTCTGATGCAGAACAAAAAGCCCGTAGCCTACTTTAGTCACACCTTGACTCCTCGGGAACGTTTGAAACCGATATACGAACGCGAGCTCATGGCCATAGTGTTTGCTGTTCTCAAGTGGAAACACTATCTCACTGGGCGTCGTTTCGTGGTTCACACGGATCAGAAGAGCTTGAAATACCTGTTAGAACAACGCGAAGTCTCCATGGACTATCAACGCTGGCTAACTCGTCTAATGGGGTTTCAGTTCGACATAATCTACAAACCGGGGATTGAGAATAAAGCAGCCGACGGTCTCTCGCGACAGATGCAGGATTCTGTTCCGGAGACTTGTTCGTCCTTGTTTGCTCTGTTGGTTCCGAATGTGCTTCAGCTGCAAGATATTTATGCAGAAATTGAGCAGTCTGACCACATTCAGACCATTATTCAGCAAGTGCGAACCGGAGTTCCTATGAAGCTAGGATACTCTGTGGCTGATGATAAGTTGTGGTACAAGAAGCGCTTAGTGATACCCTCTACTTCGCGTTTCATTCCGTTAATCTTACGGGAGAACCATGACAGTCTCGTTGGTGGGCACTCGGGCGTTTTCAAAACCCTCAAGCGCATCCAACAGACATTTCAGTGGGATGGTATGCGCAAGACAGTGCAGGAGTATGTGACTCAGTGCGTCATTTGTCAGACTCACAAGTCTTCAACATTGACTCCAGCAGGCCTCTTGCAGCCCTTGCCTATTCCCTCACAGATATGGCAGGACATTAGCATGGATTTCATCGATGGATTGCCATCATCGAATAAAACAAGTGTGATCTTTGTCGTGGTCGACCGACTGAGCAAGTATGCCCACTTCTACGGTCTCAAGCACCCTTATACCGCAGTTGATGTGGCTGCTAAGTTCACTTCAGAGCTTGTGAAACTCCACGGGTTTCCAGCCTCCATCGTCTCTGACCGCGACAAAATCTTCTTGAGTTCCTTTTGGAAAGAGTGTCTGAAGTTGGCAGGTACTACGCTGAAGTATAGCACTGCGTTTCACCCCCAAACTGATGGGCAAACGGAAGTGCTAAACCGATGTTTAGAGACATACCTGCGCTGCTTCGCATCCACTCACCCGAAGACCTGGCTGCAGTATCTGTCGTGGGCTGAGTACTGGTACAACACCTGTTTTCACACTGCGATCCAGACCACTCCCTTCAAGGTTGTCTATGGTCGGGATCCACCACCGTTGCTGCGTTTCGAGCCGGGCTCCACGGCCAACTTCGAATTGGAGACGAACCTTAAGGAACGTGATAGCATGCTCGATCAGTTGAAGTTGTTCCTCGAGAAGGCTCAACAGAGGATGAAGAAGTCAGCTGACAAGCATCGTCGCGAGCTCTCGTTTGAGGTGGGAGATATGGTTTTCCTCAAACTCAGGCCGTATCGCCAACAGTCGGTGTCGCGACGCTTGTGTCAAAAGTTAGCCGCTAAGTTCTACGGTCCCTTTGAAGTTATGGAGAAGATTGGCCCGGTTGCTTATCGTCTACGTTTGCCTGAGGGGTCTCGTGTGCATCCTGTGTTCCATGTCTCGCAACTGAAACAAGTAGTGGGGACGACTACGCAGTGCACTCCGCTACCACAGTCGTTCTCACCGCAAGGTCAGTTCATTTTGACACCTGACAAGATACTGGAAACACGTTACACTGCGACTGGGTGTTTAGAGGTACTTGTGCAGTGGATGGACCTACCGCCACATGAGTCTTCGTGGATGTTAGGCTGGGAGTTTGCGCAACAGTTTCCTGAATTTCAGCTTGAGGACAAGCTGCGTCTCGTTGGGCGGGGTATTGATACGTTGCAGCAGGTCTACTTCAGGAAGAGAACACATGGTACCGTGGAAGAACAAAGGAAGGGAGGAAACGAGTTGGGTGAGCAAAGCCTCGGAGTGGAGGAGAGGCTTAGCGTTGGAGAATAATAAAGGAAGAAGAGCAAAGCCTCAGAGTGAGAGAGAGGCTTTGCTAAGAAGATACTTTTCTTTTCTTATAAGATAAGCATTAGTTGTTGCTTTTACTTTTCATGCTGTTATTGATGTTTGTAGTGTCGCTATGAGACCTGCAGCTATGATCGCCATGAGATCATAGTATCTTTATCAGCTCAGTACTTTGTAATCGGGATTTCCCTTTGTGATATTGCAATCGTACTTTTCATATATATTCACTGTTAAGAGAGTTACAAGAGAGAGATCGTGACTCTAATCTTAACAGATGCCTGCTCCTGTTTGGTATGTGCAACACTGAAAACAAAGCTTTCATCAAATCTGAAACCCTCGGGTCTTTGGTTAAAGACCGACCTTAGTTCACGTTCTATGTCTATGGATCAGCACCGTCTTTCTTTACCAATGGCTTCTCCTTCATTGCTTCTTTCTCCAGTTTCTTCTTGTCAGCCTCCGCTTGTTTTTCATTCTCCTCTCGTGATTTGATGAAAGTTTTCATGAAAAGAGTCAGAATCTTGGTCACTGCAATGGTCAGAATAGAAATGAGTAGTTGCCTTATAATGGCTTTTACCAGATCTATAAGAAAAGACTTTGTGCATGTACCTTGTTCGAAAGGACACCGAGCTGGATCCTCACCGAAGTAGTGGCACAAGGAATCTGCATTTCTCCCCTGTAAATAACAAATCAATATTAGGCCTGGAACATGAGTTTCGAACTGCATGTCCCCAAAGAGTACAACTCACCGATTCTGTATATAAAGAAGCAAGCAACCTCACTTCTTCTTCAGCGATATCAAGAAACTCCTTCAAGACCTGAAAACATGAAGTGATTTCATTTAGAAGCTACGAATATCTTCTGGTTCTTATCATCAGCCAATGAATTAACCAAGAAACCCATATGAGCAACACTAAGAACAACTTTTCACATGTAGCTCACCTTTCGGAAGCCCACAGATATTGCACCATCGTTTTCTGAAGCACTGAGTTCGTGTTCAACCTTTGCAAGGCCTTTAGTCGCCGCCTGCATTTCTTCAGCCAACGTTTTCAATTCAATCTGCAATTTTTAGAAACTATTAAAGTGCAGTATGAAGACGGAAGCTCATATGCAAGCACTATCAGACAGAGAGAGAGAGAGAGAACAAAAAGAAAAGCAAAGCAAGCATGAATAACAAGGGTACCTTCGAGGCAGCTTCCAAGTGAACAAGGTCACTGGGAAAATCCAGCAACTCTGGCATTTTTTCACCAACAAGCTGAACAGTACAAAAAGAAAATTTACTTAAGTTCATCTTAAAAAAACAGCACCTTAGGAAACAAAATGGATAAACAGTATTATTGAGATAAGGAACGTATGTGCTTTCTACCTTGCATAAGTAATGCATCAAAGTCATTTTGTTATTTCTTGCACGAGTATCAGATAATTTAAGAAGGCTATCCAGTTTGAATCCCACAGCAGACCCTGCAACACAAAAGGCACTACATTACCAACAGATGCTACAAGAAATATCATTAAAAAAAAACTTGGAAGCAATAGGAATATAGGTAAAACCTCTTGCAGTTCCCTGATTCAGAGCATTTCCTAGTGTTAATATTGTTTGCATAATCTGACGCAACTTTGCAGACTCCCTCACCTGTTGCACGATAAAAATACTTAATGACCAAGATGGAGATATACTTCCATGACCTAAGAAGTTTTCACCCTCCACTATACCTCTTTAGCAGCAACGTTTATTGTATTGAGGCAGCTTTTTAATTCTTCCGACTGAAAAGAGCAAAAAATAACATCAACCAACCTTAGACAGGAGAGACCAAATGCAGCGAGTTTTGATAGTTATACCTGAGAAGCAAAGGTAATCTTAAAACCAAACACTCGTAACTTTGCTTCTATACGTGGAACCTTCATTAGTTCCATGAAAAACTGATGCATTTGCAAAGTTAAGAGTCAGAACACAGATTATAAACATGTACCATCCAACGCTCCAAGAACTAGAACAAACCTGTTCACACTTTCCAAGCATTTCTTTATCACCAGTATAATTCTGAAGACAAAAAAAAACAGCACGAGTTAGCTTTAGGCATTAAGGAATTGCTGAAAGGAATAAAAAATCAACAGGATCATTCTTTGGTTCAAAATTCTGGTCAAAGCTTGCTGGTTGGTAAAACCACAGCAGCTAAACCTTTTATAAGGAAAAGAAACTTCGGTTTTGAAGCCAAACACAACCTATGAACCTGGTACTGTAGAGAAGTATGACAATAAACTTTAAAGATTACCCTCAACAATTCCATTTCTTCCTTCGTCGGACAAAATTTGATGAGATTTTCAACCTGGTCGATGTCCAGAACTGACGAATCTAAGGCTAGAACTGCGCTCTAAGATAAGAAACATATATGAAATTCTTAGTTAGTAGACATACGTAAACATGATATACAGCGATGCAACTAGATACAAAGTTACACCAAAAAATGTAACTCTGAACATCCACCTTACATTATTTTTTCAATGCTAAAATGATGAGCAAAGAATATACCGACAGCAAAAACTTACAAGCATATCTGGTAGAGGAATCTTAATTTTCGTAAGCATTATTTCACAGTTATTTGCTCTTCGCAGGTCAACCTGATACAAACACACACAAAAGTTAGGACTAGAAGATAAGTATACTAAGATGCATGAATAATATTCGTTTTTATTAGTCATAGACTACCCATTTGATGGAATAATTTGAATTTGCAAAGTATATCAAGTGTCACTTTTTCTAGTAATCAGAGCTTTGGATATCACATAACTATCTACTTCATGCACTTCAAAGCTGTAAGCAATAGCCGCTTAATAAATCCTACACATGATAAATTGATAATATTTGGAAATTTTACAGAATTGTATTTACATATAACAATATTAGATATGTAAAGAGGTGAAACTGAGTTGCCTCACCAGTTGAACTTTCTCAGGTTTGTTAATATTCGAACCCCTGCGACCTGTGCTTTTCTTAGCAGCGGTATCTGAAACTGCAGAAAAAAGACTCTCGAGCTCTGATATATCTATTTCAGGGGCACTGTCATGAAGATTCATAAAATCGTTTTATTAGTTCAACAAACATACCAGCTAATGGGAGATCAGAAAATTTGCAAGAAAGAACACTAACGACCGATCACATTTATTTTACTATTATCAATGAATTAGAGACTGTGAATATCAATAAACCATCTAAAAGGAAGTGCAAGAGGAACCCACCGAGGTTGATTTTCCTGTTTTTGAGTATCAGCAGCCCACAAACTACCTTTTGCTGCCCGAGTAACTTTAGACCAGTGCAAAGGCTTTAGCACGGTTTTCGTAGGTGCGGCAGTAGGCACACCACACCTCGGCCTCTTCCAAGTCCAGAGGAAGCTCTGCCCCTTCCTTCAGCAGGAGGTGGCGGCGGTGCATTTGAACCTTTTGCTCCCAATGGTGGTGGGCCACTACTTGTACCACGACCCAACGCTGGTGGAGGAGGAGCAGGGGTCTTGGATAGAGGTGGCGGAGGGGGAGCAGGGGTTTTGGATAGTGGTGGTGGTGGAGGCGGACGGGGAGCACCCAACTTTGCGGATGAAGGAGGATGTGGTGGTGGAGGAGGAGAGGGAGCACCCAACTTTGGGGATGGAAGATGTGGTGGTGGTGGAGGCGGAGGGGGAGCACCCAACTTTCCAGATGAAGGAGGAAGAGGTGGTGGAGGAGGTGGCATGGGGGCATTTGAAATATTAGCCTTACGAGGTGGAGGTGGAGGTGGTGGGGGTGCTGAAGGTGGGCCAGCACGAGCAGGAACAGAATGAGATATAGGTGGCGGTGGAGGTGGGGGTGGTGGTTGCGCCTGAAGTTTATTTCCTGAGTTCCCAAACGGAGGTGGCGGGGGTGGTGGTGGAGGGGGCAGAGCTGAAGGTGGAGAAATGCTTCTAGAGAAAGGTGGAGGAGGAGGTGGTGGAGGTGGTGCACCTGAAGTTTATTTCCTGTGTTCCCAAATGGAGGTGGCAGCGGTGGTGGTGGAGGGGGTGGAGCTGAAGGTGGCAAAACGCTTCTAGAGAAAGGTGGAGGAGGAGGTGGTGGTGGAGGTGGTTGCGCCTGAAGTTTATTTCCTGTGTTCCCAAACGGAGGTGGCAGGAGTGGTGGTGGAGGGGGTGGAGCTGAAGGTGGAGAAATGCTTCTAGAGAAAGGTGGAGGAGGAGGAGGTGGTGGAGGTGTTTGTGCCTGAAGTTTATTTACTGTGCTCCCAAATGAAGGTGGTGGTGGTGGAGGAGGTGGAGCTGAAGGTGGAGAAATGCTTCTAGAGAAAGGTGGAGGAGGAGGTGGTGGTGGTGGGGTTTTGTTGATAGGCTGGTGTGATGTTGTCAGAGGATCTCTACTGCTGGAAATAGGGAGAGGCGGTGGTGGTGGCGGAGGTAAAAGTGTGGCAGAAGATGGAAGAACCGAAGGCTGGACACTGTCTTTCGATGGAACTTCTTGCTGTTGTCCACGAGAGAATTCGTTAGGCTCCTCTGAAGATTCCGAAGCAAAAGATATAGGAATGTCTTCGGTGTCATCATTATCAAAAGCGAGAGAAATGCGAGGTCTATGAATGGCATCAAAGCCTTCATCTGAACTATCAGCTGCACTAGATGTGTTGGTCTCCTCTTCAGAGTCAGGAGAATTCATGTAGAAACCCCCTCTGTGCCGAAATCTTGTGAACTCCTTTGCATCATTTATTGCAGCAAGTTGTTTCAGCAACCACAGAGCAGCATCGTCTCCATTTTCAGCCAAATCCACACCACTAAAAAGTTCTTGAACTTTAGAAAAGGCTTCGATGGGCAAGCCACCAGTCTCATCACCATTTACTATTGGGGTTGGAACTTTCTGAGGCAAAGCATTCTCAACTTCTCCAAACAAAACCTGAATGCATAAAAAATGGAGTCAGAAACAAGCGCATGTATAGTATGGATTATCTTTACCCCACCCATATAAGCTTAATAAAAAAAAAATTTTCTCCTCTAGCACCCATATCTTGTCATATGCATATAAAATTAAAGGAAATTAACAAGAAAGGTCCACACCTCTGCTCGAAACCCTTTTGGATAATGATCCTTGGCCTCCCAAAGAATATCCAAGTTGTCCGAGTTCAACATTAGTATGTTGGACCTGATAAATGCAGTATTGAACATCACACGGAACATCATAACCTCTCGTTCTGGTTCTAAATCCATATGCACACACTCCAGTACAACATCTCCTTGCACCCAGCACTGGATGTCAAGTTTGATCACGTCACATTCTGCCTGCAGACACATTATATAGAGTTACGATTAGAAATAGTAACACTTTTTAAAGAAGTGTCTGAAAAAAAAAAAAAACACAGAAATAACAACACAACCAACCTGTCGGTAATGCCGAAGGGGCTTTTTCTTATTAGACATAGAATAAAGCATCTCGGTGGAAAGACCAGAGGTGCTACTGTAGTTTCTTCCAAAGATACGTATAATGGGTCTGCATCCATGCTGGGAGTCAAAGTTGGGAATAGCACGAATAATCACACAATCCAAAGAAAGAGATCTCTCAGGAGGCGGCCACTCAGGACTGATGTTCCTCCTGGCCACATACTGAAGATAACGAAGCTGAGAAGGGAAAGGGTTCAAGGGAGAGAGCAGCTGCAGAAGACCTTTAGGAGCCTCACGATGCACAATCTCAAGAGTCCTGCGCTCACCGCTATGAACTTTCCTGAAAATAAGAAAGCTGGCGAGGATAAAAGCCAGAAGCGGCCAGCCTCCTCTCTCGCAGTGAAGAAGAATAACATCGTGACGGTTCCCACGAGATAGCCAATTCTCACAGACGCGGAGAAAGTGCTGGATGAGTGATAAAGGGAGCAAAGGGCAGCCTTCGTATTGGCGTGGATACTCGAGGACCGTGACGTCGTATTCGCAGAGAGTCTCGGCGAAGACGCTTCTTTTCTCGCCTTCTCGGAAATTGAAAGCGAGGAAAGATGATTCGGGGAAGTCTTCGTGTAGATCGTTGATGACTTCGTGGAGAAAGATTTGGTACAAGTCATCAGCCAACACTTCCGTGCAAAAACAAGAATCAAAAACTGTCGGGAAAGTAAGAAAGATTTTAGACGAAATGAGAACATTAATAAACAAACACACAAAGAAAGTAAAAAGAGTAAATGGTTAAAAAGGTGATTTTACCATAAACTCTATCAGCAAACTCAAGCAACCCATCTGGTGGTCTCTTGTAAAAGAACCTACTTAGCAGAGACATTTCGGCAGATACAAATGTGCTTCGATCGATCGATAAGCTGGAAACCTGAAACGAATCCGATAATCGAATCGAATTAAATCACTAAGTCAGGTCATCAAAGTCAAAAGCTAATCGAATCGAATTAAAATTGGGGGAAAGCCCAGAGATTGGGAGACTAAATTGGATGTAATCCAAACCTAAGAGGATTGAAACCAGATGGTGTGGAAGATGTGTAACACTACGACTGCACAAGAACCTCGCGAAACTAGGGTTTATTAGTTAAGAGGAGGAGGAAGATTGAGGTTGATGACGACTTACACGTGACGTGAGAATCAAAAGGGTAAGACGTCGGCTATTTGCATTCCCCGATGCAGCAGGTGGAGCGGCGGTGGTGGAGGAAAGTGACGAAAATCAGGAACGTTTGGTTTTCAAAATTTGAAAACCAGATGGATCGCTTTCTGTTTGTAGTATAAAATAATAATCACCACTTCTTCCTTCCATTTCTCATTCCCTTGTCTTTATCTTATAAATCTTTTGAAACAAAACTAAACTATATCTTTTGCACACAAAAGAAAAACCAAAAACTATTTTCTTTCTTTTGAATAAATTATGCAGCATACACACATTTTTGAATAAATTATGTAGCATATACATTATATATATATATATTAAATTAAAATTTTGATGAACAGCTATTTCGTATACAAAGTTTATCATATATAAATGTGGGATTCCGATTATGAAAATATAATATGTTTGGAGAAAAATTATAATTTATGCCAATAAAACGATTAAACATGAGTTCTTTTCTACCATTCGGTATTCATTCGAAATATATCCTTACAATTCTGGATCCAAACAGGTTAGCAACTAAAACTTAGAAAAAGAAGAAACATCGTATGATACGGAAGATAAAAAGGAGAAAGAGCTCCTTCGACGATGGCGAAAACCAAACCATCGGAGAACCATTGACAGATCTGAAAACAAAAGTTTGGCGGCGAAACTCTTCGAGAGAAAAATTAGGTAAAATTGGGGGAAATCTATCTCTTAGAATGCTTGTTTTAGAGTCTTTCCTTAAACAGAAGTTTAAATAACAATTTAGTTATTGTATATTGTATGAAACTATTAGTATGTATTATTGCGTTTTATTTAAATAATTTATTAATATTATCAACAAAATTTGTTTAAAAAATTTTATTGGCACTTTGTTATTTTAAAAAACGGTTTATATATAATGAAATTAATAATTGCAATGCACTGTACTGAATATTTTTTGCCACATCTATTATATATTTAAGTTTTAAGTTTTAAGTTTTCCATACAATTTAATTCAATATATTCCCGGAAAGTAAAATAATTTCTATATTTTTTTAGAATATTTTGTAACTGAACTTGAACTTGCTATATTTTCAGAAATATGATTAATATGATTATTCTTATCTCTAAAAAAATAGTTTCTACACTAGGTAGAGAACATACAGCTAATCCGTAAACAAATTCTACCATATAAAGACTTTTGAGTTGTCTTTAGATTTTCTATTCGTTAAAGAATTAAATATAAAAGTAAAATATGCATTATGAAGAAATGTAGCTATCTTTAATATGCATAGCTTTTGCATACTTAAATTTTCAATTTTAGAAATAGATTATTGATTCTACCAAAAATAGAAATAAATTGTTTAACTTTGAATTCAAATTTTTACCGTATTATTTTGTTTAAGAGATGACATTTTTTCCCTTAAAACATAACTATAAATGTTAATTTAATAAGTTTTACAACCAAAATATACCAGTATATGTATATGAGTATTTCATCAATTGTTTTTGTTTTTTATACTTTATCGATAAAACTATTTATTTTATTAAATTTGATGAATAAGAGTAGTTAAAGCAAAAGTGAGACAAAAATGTTGGACAAAGATTGTGTGTTTTTTTTTTTCTATTTCAGTACTATATCGTACAATTCCTGGAGGGAGAATTTGCCAAATGACCAAAATCTAAAGTATAATTAAGTGAATGTTATTGATTTCACATATTTAGGTAATTAACAACTAAGGTTCAACTCATCCGTTACACTCCTCTTTGATACAAGGTACCGGTTGCATAGAAAATACAGATGACGTCGACACATACTTATCTGGTCCACAATTTTGGAGTCATGTTCATAACTTACGGAAACAAAAAAAAAAGCAAAACTATTATTCTATACTATCTAAATAGTTAAGACACTACAAGAAAACACAATTTTAACGATGAAAATTAACGAGGAAAAAATCCTCGTAAAAGTACGTCTGATTTATGAGGAAAAAATAAATTCAACGTAAGTTCATCGTAAAATAATGACCGTAACTTTTCGTCGTCAAACAGACGTAATGTAATGTGGTTTTTATGAGGAAAAATGTTTTCCTCGTAAAGTAGATGTAAATTTAGCGTGTACTTTACAAGGAAATAGTTTACGTCTCTTTAGCGCTGATTTCTCGAGTGCACCAACTTGTTAGTTGTAAACACGTTTTTTCGTTTCGGCTA
>NC_079511.1:14426595-14528691 GCF_000801105.2 Raphanus sativus
AATCTTCACTCTCTCCATCCATTGCAACCCCAAAAGAAAGAAATTGTATCTCCATTTACACAAAAGCAAAACCGGGAAAGAATCTTATGATATGCATCAAAGTATATTCTGACTCTAACTCTAACCACACATATCCCCTCCAAAAAAATAATGATTTTTCGTACAAAATGAAAAAAAACAAAGTAGAAACTGTGCTTACTTGTCGTCAACATATAGAATCTCATCTTCTGCCAGGTGATATATAATTCTTCTTGTCCTTTGGAAGAACATAGAGATTATTTCATGCCTTCGAACTCTAAACCTCAGCTAGCGAAGCAGTTACTTCTTGTTTCTTTAGATGCTAAAGTAGCACCACCGTTCTTGAATGTAGTTTGCTCATAATGATGATGAAGACATTCCCGGCGGTTGTTTCAGACCTTTCTCTTCCTACAAAGAAATAAAACGTGAACTGTCTTTTATCATATGTGACTGATACGAGAGAAGTAAAGGCAACAGAAACAAGACATTAGAAAAGCCACAAAAAAATGTTGAAACAATGGAGAGACTAACATCAATAGCATGCAATGATCTGGATCCGGGGGACATAATCCGAGAGGCTTCTGCAGCAGATGGTGATCCATTGTTCTCAGCTGAATAATGATTCACCTACAAAAGGATGAAAAAATTGGATTGACTGAGTGACTTCTTCAATGCTCCCATTATTTATTACTATGCAGTGTGTGTTATACTGTTATGTTATATCCTAAGTTGTTATCTTACTAAGCGCTCTTGTTATTTTGCATCTACCACAGAAGGACAAGAAGAATCATACATCTTAATTTTATCACAGAGTCAGTATATTGCATTTGCATCCACTACAGCTAAAACCGTTCAGAACAATAATCAACAATAATCAGGCATGAAGACAGTGAACAAAGCTGTAAAGAGAGAGAAAAAAAAAACAAAGCTGTAAAGCTCGAGTAAAAAGAGTGTACCTTTGGTGAACTCAAATTGGATTGGGCGTCATCAAAAAGAGAGGTGTAGTAGGCAGGGTCGTAGATAGAACCACCCAAGATTTCTTCAGCGGCAGCAGCACCTGAAGAACACTGCCTGTCAATAGCAGCAGCAGCAGAAGCAGGAGTTGGCGGATTCAAGAAACTGTTTCTCAAATCAGAAGAAGTGTCGACAATAGAAGCTCCCAGCCTGTAAATCTGAAACCACAAGAGAGAGGAAGAGAGCCTGACAAAGAAGCCAACCATCTCCATGGCCATCGTCAGCTTCACTGAGAATATGAAGAAGGTCCCATTCGTCTCTGCCGAAATGCTCCTGCAACAAGATCATCTTATTTGTCAATCAAAAGGCAAAGTCAAGATTAGTTCAGAGATTAGCAAGAGTGTGATTACCAAATCTCTTCGGTGAAGAGGATGAACCAGGAGACATCGAGAAGAAGAGCACAGAAGAGGAGAACGGCGTATGTGCGGCCGAGACTTTGGCTGTTGCTCTCGATAGCCACAAGCGCGAACAAGGCAATCGCTAAGTTGATGAGTAAAACGCCATTGTATAATGCGCCTAGTGATCCAATCAGCGCGCAACCAATCTGGAAAAGAAAAATAATCACGAATCGATGAACCCTAGAGTCGATTTCGAATCAATCACGAGGAGAGAGAGAGAGAGGGATGACCTGGATGTAAATAAGGAAGACGGCGAGAGATTGGAGCTTAACGTAGTCGCGTAGCCAAGGCTGTATTCGATCTCGCAAAGAAGAACCACAAAGCATCCTCAATCAATCTCGCCTCTTCATAAATAAATATCTACGAAGCTTCTGAATCAACGGAGAGAAGAATCGACTATTTCGCGAGAATAGAAGAGTTTGTGTTGGTGGCGGGATCACATGGAATCTCAAAAGAAGAAGAAGAAATCAAAACAGGTAAAAGAATATATTCTCCACAGTCCCAGGCCAGGCCAGGCCAGGGAGATTTTAAAAAAATATCTTCAAAAATGAAAATAAAATTAAAATCAAAAGGGACACTGGAATAACGCTGTTTCTTCCTTCCTTCCTTCCTTTCCCTACTCTACTAGTAGTGTTTGTTTATTGAAATTCACTTCACTTCACTTCTTCTTTTATTTTAAGAATCACCAACATGTGATAGATCAAATCTATAATATGATAGTGGTACGCAGTCTTGACTTCACTCACTGGACTTTAATCTCTTATGGGACAAATGGGTCAAAAAAAAATCTAGAACCACCTAATGATGGCTGAATATGAACCATTAGATCAGAATCCTTCACGTTATAATATGAACCGTCGGATGTGAAAGATGAAATATTTACAACAATGTCATTAATGAATCTTTTTCCTTAGCCGTTGGATCTTATGATCTTGTTCTGATCTTGGCCATCGGATTTCACTCATTTTCTTTCTTTTATCTCTTCTTTTTTTTTTTTTTATCTCAACCACTCACATCCACACAATCTTCTTTATTTCATTATCTTATTCGACTGAGTACAACTAATATAACTCGTACAACTAAATATGTAAAAAAATTATATAACTGATACATAAATGTTTTACACATAAAATAAACAAACAAATATTTTAATTGGTATATAATGACAAAATTTCATCTATTTTGTCGAGGTTTTTAATGTTTTGTTAAATTATTACATTACACCTTTAGTTTTACATTATATTTTTTTACATTTTTAAAGTTTATTAACTATATTAGCCATATTATTATGATAAACAAACATTGAACATGTTTTTACAAAGATAGGATGTGAAAATATTGGTAAAACCCCCCGTTACTAGACATATAAAAATTGGTATAATCTTTTAGTATATATTAGATGAGTATTACTGGTACAATTGGTATAACTTTGACATTTCGGAAATTGACAAAACAAATTTGATACTACATATGAGAAAATAATCAAATATATCAATTGGTATGTACTTAAAAAGTTTATCTTGATGTATTTGAAGTTTTGAAAAAAAAATCATAAATTATTACACAACTTCATAAGTTTACATGATCTACCTTATACTTTTAAGGTTTGTTAACTTGTTTGTTCACATAATTTTTGGAAAACATTAATGAAATTCATTTTTACGAAATTGATAATTTCATTGTAACGGGGCAAAGTCATATAACACATAAATAAGTGGTACCACTCAGATAATCTTATTTATAATATGGTATAACTAATATTTTCGATTTTACTACCAAAGTACAACTATGAACAAACTCGCACAACTAAAAAACTAGTACAACTATGTATAGCCGGATGTGACCTACTTCCTCCTTTTCTCACATCTCCTTTAATTCCGAGCCACATGATCCTTTATTCTCTCATTCGGATGGGACCCATTTCCTTTTTTTCTCAACCATAGAATCATTTTCTCTTGTTTGATCATGACCATACAATTTCTCTTATTTGGATGGATATAACTAGTATAACTCGTACAACTAAACATGTTAACAAAATAACTAATATAACTAATATAATTAATATATAAATTATATAATTCATGTATAATATGCAACTAATGTAACTGAATCGACTAATAAATCATGTTTTACATATGAAATCCTGCTTGGATGGATTTGATGAGGACCACCGTGGACACCACCGTCGAGCATCCTCTTCTTCGCCACGACTTCAGTCATCTTTGCCGCAAAACTCTTCTTATTCACTCTGTCTTTCTTCTTTTTTTCTTCTTCGTTGTGGCATCTTTCTTCCTCACAGTAAAGTTTTTTTTTGTTCATCGCTGGTGAGCCACTCTTACTCATCACCAACGCTCCCTTCTCTACTTCTTCAGGTGACTCTTGTTTTTGGGAGCCATGGTTGAATACTTTTCTGGCTCAGCATCTACCTTTTTTGCCCTGAGAGCAAAAATATAAAGATGATTCTTTTCCGAAAATAGTACAACTAACATAACTAGTACAATTAATAAACAAATCATTAACCAAATTAAATATTATTGAAAATATACCATTCATGTATTTGATACATGCATGGAGGGGAAGATTAGACCAACATATCTTATTAATTCTACATCATCCTATTTTCTATCATCTTCATACACTGAAAACAAAAAAATAAATATCACCATATTATTGCAAAGTTGTACTAGTTATATATCAATTATAATGGTTATACTCAATCTATTTATACTAGTTATACTTGTTGTAGTTGTACTATTTTTACTAGTTGTACTAATCGTAGTTGTACTAGTTTGAGTTGTTCTAGTTGTATAAGTAATACTCTGCGTTCTTCTTTATCTTGAATCGTGTATATAAAAGATGAAATTTGATTATAGATGATATATAATTAATTAAATATGACTATGGATTTATCGATTTGAGATATAAAATAGAAATTTGATGAATGGTTGAAGAAAATTTTTGATTTTATTTTAAGGTGAAAGAATGTAAATAGAGAAAAAAAAGGAAGAATAAAAAGATTAGGGTAAAAGTTAGTTCAGATTTTGGTTCTGGATCCGGGTCAGATCTGGGTTGGATAGTAATGGCATAAGTTAGTAAATATATTTAAATCCTTTGGTCTTATGGTCTTTTCTCTCTATTTTTGATTTATTTTTAATTCATTTTTTAATTGAAAATAGAGGAGGTTCATTCCAGATTTTTTTTGACCTCTCTTGTCCCATTCCAGCATTTGATCCTCACTCACTCACTCCCTCTTCTTCCGTCAAACCACCTCGCTCCTCTTTCGCATCCATGTCGTCTTCTGAGTCTCCTCCTCAAGAGAAAATCACCGCTCCTTATGGTTCCTGGAAGTCTCCGATCACCGCCGACGTCGTTTCCGGCGCTTCAAAGCGTCTCGGAGGCACCGCCGTCGATTCCCGCGGACGTCTCGTCTGGCTCGAGTCTCGCCCCAATGAATCCGGGTATCTTATTTCCCTACTTGATTGATTTCAGATTTTAGAAAAGAAAGAAACTAAAAACGCTAATTTGATGCTGCGATGATGGTTTGAAATTGAAGGAGAGAGGTATTGGTGATGGAAGGAGAAAAAGAAGGAGGAATTGATATAACACCAAAGGAGTTTGGAGTGAGGACTTTGACTCAGGAGTATGGAGGTGGTGCTTTCCGTGTTTCTTCATCCCACGATCAACTTGTTGTTTTCTCCAATTACAAAGATCAGCGTCTCTACAAGCAACACTTTGCTAACAAAGGTGATTATGATTGATATAACTAACCTCTCTCCTGAGTTAGCTAGCTTGGCAAGTTTCTCATGTTTGTTTGTTCTACTTTGTTTCAGATTCATCTCCCAAGCCAATCACCCCTGATTATGGTTCACCTGCTGTTACTTATGCTGATGGTGTCTTTGATTCCCGCTTTAACCGCTTCGTTACTGTTAGGGAAGGTTCGTTCCTTCATCTCCCTCTAATGCTTAAGTTTGTCTATTTTCCATGTAATTTATAGAACTGATCTGATTGGCTGCTGGACTTTGTAGATGGTCGCCTGGACAGATCAAACCCTATTACCACCATTGTGGAGGTCAATCTAAGTGGTGGAGACACACTTGAAGGTATCCAACTTTCTACTAGTGGATTTTAAGTAATTATTACTTGCACTGATATATATATAAAGATAGCATTCATATGGGATGTGGTTTATGTTTTTTTTTTTTGTAATACATGTGATCATTGACACTTATGAATGTATTTCTTTGTGATCCAGAACCAAAAGTTCTTGTGAGTGGCAATGATTTTTATGCCTTTCCACGATTAGACCCCAAGTGTGAGCGTTTGGCATGGATTCAATGGACTCTCCCTAATATGCCTTGGGATAAAGCTCAGCTCTGGGTTGGCTACATTTCTGAGTCCGGGTGAGAGCTTCTTCTATATCCACTGCATATGGATTACACTTGCATATGCATCTTCAGAATTTTTATTGTTCATGCTTTTATAGTTTACACTTGCATTGTTTTATTAATCAGAGAGCTCTACCTTTTCTTTTTGCAGAACTATTGATAAACGTGTATGTGTTGCTGGTTGTGATCCCGAGTATGTGGAATCTCCCACTGAGCCCAAGTGGTCACCAAGAGGTATTTCTCTGAGTCTGAGATAAAATTATGCACAAGATCTACCATTTCCATTTGTTTCTCATAAGTTTTAGGCTAAAAGGGTCTTTGACAATAAAATGAATTATTTTTCATCTGCTCTCTTGTCCTTTTCACTTGTTGCAATCATCTTTCTTCTTCTAACCAATTAACAAAGATTGTGATTTCTATTGAGCAAAAGGATGATTAGCAATTTTCATGGTTGTGATGTGAGACTCTCTGACTTTATTTTGCAGGTGAACTCTTTTTTGTTACTGACCGAAAGAACGGATTTTGGAATATACATAAATGGGTAAAGAAAACTTTTCCATTTGCCACTTATACATTTAGTTTTCTAGTCTGCCTAATCAGAAGATGAAATTTTGTCACAGATTGAAAGTACCAATGAGGTTGTTTCAGTATATCCTCTAGATGGTGAGTTTACAAAACCATTATGGGTTTTCGGTACAAACTCCTACGAAATAATCGAGTGCTCTGAAGAGAAGAACCTAATTGCATGTAGCTACAGGTAATACCGAGCAAACCTAAATTTCTCTGATATTCCATGTCAGATTTGATGATCCAAAAAATTGTGCTTCTGTTTGGTAACAATTTATTGTTCCTGAATACAGGCAGAAAGGAAAGTCATATCTTGGCATTTTGGATGATTCGAAGGGTTCATGTTCTCTTCTTGATATTCCTTTAACTGATTTTGATAACATTGTAATATATCCTTTTCTTTTTTCCTTTTCAAGTTTGTGTCTTTGATTCCCAATTGAATCCAAAAGTAACAGAAAAACTGTGTTTCTATTTTCAGACATTAGGTAATCAATGCCTTTATGTTGAGGGAGCATCAGCAGTTCTTCCACCATCAGTTGCCAAGGTAAAAAATGATTCACACTTTCACAGTGTATGTAGGTTTTAATTGAGGATATATTGTGTCTGATGATAGCTGTAGATTTATAGTTTCTTCTGTTAAACAGGTAACACTGGATAAGCATAAGATGAAAGCACTCAGTTCTGAGATTGTTTGGTCTTCTTCCACCGATGTTTTAAAGTACAAGTCTTTCTTCAGCGCGCCAGATTTGATTGAATTTCCAACAGAGGTTCCTGGTCAAAACGCTTATGCTTACTTTTATCCCCCAACCAATCCGCTCTACAATGCTAGCATAGAGGAGAAACCTCCATTGATAGTGAAGAGTCACGGTATGCAAATATACCCATTTGCATATGCTTTTAAACTTGTTTAGTTCAAACTTGATCATCCTAATATTGCAATCAGGTATACATGCCTCTCTAATAAAAAAATTTCAACGATCTGAATCTACAGGAGGCCCTAGTGCTGAATCACGTGGATCCTTGAACCTGATTATCCAGTACTGGACAAGCCGAGGGTGGGCATTTGTTGATGTCAATTACGGTGGAAGCACAGGTTTGTACTACAGTTGTATCATTTTTTCATTATATTCCGCTAGAATCATACTCTATTCCATGAATGAGGAATCGCTGACCAAAATTCAAAAGGAATATGAGATAGAACGAAGAACAACATAGGTTTTGTTGCTAGAGAAGCCAGAAATTCTCTAAAACCTCACAAGGTCCCAAACCAACTCCCAAATCGCTTAACACTCCCACAAATCCACCCCTCTCTTATTTCTGATGGTCCAATTCAGTAATACATACATATGCTGGTGTACTCTGGTGTAACTCTTGTCGCATTCTTGTCAAAGAAGATTGTCTTGAGACGTCCTGTTTTCAGTATTCCATTCTCAGCATGTCTGCATACAAACGTTGGTCTATTGTGACAAAAATGTTACATATATTTTGAAGGTTATGGTCGAGAGTATCGGGAGCGGGTGTTACGGAGGTGGGGGATTGTTGATGTGGATGACTGTTGTGGATGTGCTAAGTACTTGGTATGCATTTTCTTTGCCTATTTTATGTTGAAACAAAAATTCCAAACATGTTTGGTTTGGACAGGTATCTTCTGGAAAGGCAGATGTTAAGCGGCTCTTTATATCTGGAGGTTCTGCAGGAGGTTACACAGCTCTTACAGCATTGGCATTAAGAGATGTCTTCAAGGCTGGAGCGTCTTTATACGGGGTGAGTACACTATATAATAATACCGTAATAGTAATTTTACACTTCTCTCTTCAAAAAACATGGTGATTGGTGCTTGAAAACCTTATGAGCAGGTAGATAATTCATATTTTGCTTTGGCTTCTTTATAATGCAGGTGGCTGACCTTAAAATGCTGAAAGAAGGTCATAAGTTTGAATCCCGCTATATCGACAGTCTTGTTGGTGAGTCAAATGCCTCAGAAGAGCTCATTTATATATGCTTTAATTTTGTTTTGGATTAGCTGCCATAATTCTCTAGTACGTATGCAAATGTAGAAGAAGAAAAGGATTTCTATGAGAGATCACCAATCAACTTCGTCGATAGGTTCTCTTGCCCCATCATCCTTTTCCAAGGATTGGAAGACAAGGTTTTTATATTTTCCACTCTTTGCTTCTTGTATTTTTTTCATCACTCTGTGTATGAAGAAGATTGAATTCATCATCGTCCGGATTTTGTTCTCCATTTTGCTAAACACATCATCCCCTTGAATCCTGCTTTTGTATTTTGGGAATACGATCTGTATCGTAATGCTGAATATGTGTTGCAGATTGTAAACCCGGATCAAACTCGTAAAATCTATCAGGCACTGAAGGAAAAAGGTGTGCCTGTTGCCCTTGTCGAGTACGAAGGAGAAGAACACGGTTTTCGTAAGGTAAACAGCTTCTTTGATCACTTTTTTGCATGTACAACGAGGAGTTTTAAAGATATCGTTATAGTAATAATAATGCAAAAGCATACTTTACAATTGGTTAACAGGCAGAGAACATCAAATACACACTGGAGCAACTAATGGTGTTCTTTGCCCGAGTCGTCGGAGGGTTCCAAGTTGCTGATGACATCACTCCTCTGAAAATTGACAACTTCGACACTTCCAGTGATGCTTAGGTTTGTGTGTTTTGTTCACATTTTAGTCTCAAACACAACAACAGTTCGTCTCTTTCTTTGTCTTGTTTTGTTATAATACATGGTGGTTGTTGACCATCTCTTTATCATAAACCATTCACATTCTCTTGCTTGGTGCCATCTGTTAGCCGTAACATCACCTTTTTAAGGATACTGAATCTCTATATAAAGTCTTATAACATAGTCTCTCCCATGTGCCAAATCCATATATTCCATTCGAGTAAAATAGATACATCCCAATCACAAAAGAAGATGCAGCACACAACTAATAATAGCCAAGGACTTGGTCAAAAGATCTTAAGAACCAGAATGATTGTTCACAACAACAGACAAAAACCTCAAATTCAGGCTGAACTGGGAAGTTCAGACAGTTTGTGATATGATCACAAGAGCAAAGGTTTGTCATGTGAGAAGCTAATGAGCTGTAACAGCTGTCCACCTGCGAGTGAGAAGAGAAGAAACGGTTACACTAAGAAAGATAGTAAAAATAGAGAGAGGATTGTGAGTGGAAAGTTAGTTGGTTAGTTGGAGCCTTGTGGCTTGGGCTTGTTTCTCTTAGAAGATTAAAGATAGCTTTCTTTTGTACTTACCCCCTTGTACCTACCCCTGTAATCCTCTGTTCTTGATAGAAATATACTTGAGTTCTACTCCCTCTGTTTCTCAATAAGTGTCATTTTAGAGTTGTGCACACGGATTAAGAAATCATTAAATTTTACATATTTTTTATACAAAAACATCATTACCCATATATTTTAACCAATAGAAAAATAAAATGTAGAATAGAGTTAATAAATTTTGCATTGAAATGCTAAAACGACACTTATTTTGCAACGAAAAAAATCTCTACAACGACTCTTAATATGAAACAGAGGGAGTATCATTTTGATATAAATGCACACGTATAGCAATGATACTCTCTCAGGTATGGTAATGATTCCCAAAAACAGATTATAAAATAAATAAAAAGGAAAATTGTTTTTTAGGCCAAAAACCACTTACATTGTTTCACTAGACTAATTCTAAATTTATATCATTTTGTCTATAATACCCTTTTTATTTATACAAATAAATAATTTAACAAACAGAAAAATATGAAAAATAAAATAATAACTACTAATAAAATAACTATATCAAATTAGAGATATTTGTTTTCTAGTTCTAAAAAAAAAATCAAAATTTTAGATTTCGTTGTGGACATCATAGCGGGTATTCTACAAAGTGAAAAATGTGTCTACTAAGATTATAATATGACATTTACGTAAATAATAATATGTCACTTATTTATAATAGTATTCTTAAAATGTTTGGAATACATATTTTGCGATTAATATGTCGCTCTAAAATATGTAGAACCCATAATCTATACATTACTGGGAATTTAAAATTGATACAAATTGAGCGACATGTTATCCGAAAATATGAGAATAAAATATTTAGAAATATTTAGTTTATATATTTGAAAAGTCGATTTTCCCTTCAAATATTCAGAAATATTCAGTTTCTATATTTGGGGATTTCTGATTATTTTTTCATTTAATTTTAATTAACTTAATTATTTTTTAACGTATGATTAGTTGTAACTTATACTTTTATATTTCAAAATTAGTTTTAAATTTTATTTTTGAGGATACAATTGGTATCTCGGGAAAAAAATTATCGTAATGGGATAATTATAAGTTGAGATTAGTGTAATGGAACAATATTACTGTTTTTGGTCTAAAAACCAATTTTTCCTTTAAAAAATGCAGTTTCTCTTGGAATTGCGTTTGCTCACATTTGTGTTGTGTGTTTGCTTTGCTGCAAATAGAAATATTCTTTATATCAAATGGAGCTAAAAGGTCTAATCCTACATAGTATAATGCAGCCAAATGTCTAAGTTGGGACTCGGTTTACAAAACTTGGAGAATCTTGTTGTTACTGCTCGTTGGCTATATGAAAGAAATGGGGAAGGCAGGACTTTTTTAGTCCATGTAGAACACTGGATTTCCTCAAGTGCCGACATTAGGAGTAGAGATGTCAATTGGGCGGGCCGGACGGGTTTGGCCGTGTCCGAATGGGCTTCATTTTTTTGCTGGATATTTTTGGTCGAAGCCCAAATAGAACCATGTCCAAATGAGACCATAACCAAATAAGACCATGATTTGTTGGGCTGTCCATGAAACCCATACGTCCATTTAATGTAAACAACATAATTTCAGTTTTTTTTTATTTTTGCGAGAAATTGCGTTTTTTGGTTTTGGCAGAAAATTACGTTTTCCAGTTTTCGCGAGAAATTGCATTTCCGGTTTTGGCGGGAAATTGCATTTTTCCGGTTTTGGCAGGAAATTGGATTTTTTCGGTTTTGGCAGAAATTTCATTTTTCGATTTTGGAGGAAAATTGTATTTTTTTGTTTTACCGGGAAATTATGTTTTCCCGGTTTTGGCACGCTACTATGTTTTTCCGATTTTGGCGGTTTTTTGGTTTTGGCGGAAAACTGTGTTTTTCAGTTTTGGTGGAAAGCTGCGTTTCCCGGTTTGGACGAGAAATTGTGTTTTCCGATGTTGGCGGGAAATTGCGTTTTTCGGTATTGACGAAAAATTGTTTTATAAAAAAGAATCGAAGAAAATCGCAGAAAAAACGCAGACGACGAAAAAAGTTATTTGTGTTTTCCCCTAATTTTCTAAACCCTAGACATTTAAGTTTATTGGGCCGTCCATTGTCCAATTGGTTAAGCCCAATGTTGTCCATGATGTAATTGGACTCACCCATCTGGGCAAAATTTAGTTATGGTCTAATATGGGTCTGTCCATTTCGGTCCATATCAATTTGGACATGGACCGCCCATTAATAGCCCGCCCATTTGACATTGCTAATTAGGAGCACGAGTCGCCAATGGTTGTCCATACGAGTATCTCCACCGATCACAAGCCTCACATTTCTCCATCTTCACCTCGTTTCCAAGCGTACAGAACTTGCAAGACCAGACTTTGTGCTTCATCTTCGGTTTTGCTGCAGTGCATATAGGAGCCAACAACTGCTCCAAGAGAACAAGACAGCAAATGAATTTAATGGAATAGATAGCATTCTGCACACTCCCACATTGCAGTTTCTTCTCTGCCTTGGTTTGCAGTCGGTGGTGAAGTTTCGGATGGTTTTATGACAGCAGCTATCGGTTCATCTTTGGAGGAACACGAAGAACCCTGATCGCCTGGGATGCAACTTCTTTTACTACATCTTGTTTCAAAAGCTTCTTCTCTTAAATTACTGAGATCTGTTCCCCATGAAGATGAAGGCTGAACCTGATTGGCCACTTTCTCCAGAATTTTCCTCAGCTTCATCTTCCCTCGGTTTCTTCTTCAACGTCTTTATCTCCCACACCTTATTGTTCACATCTCTCATGATATGAACAACAACGTCTCCAAGTATTCACATGAACATTCATATTTACTGGGAAGCAAAGGGGCATGATACGAACATTAATGTCTCCAAAGGTAAAGAAAGTTCTTAGATCAGAGGATGAACCAAGAGATATTATGAGGTGCGTCCGAGACTTTGGCTATTGCTTTTGATTGCCACAAGCACAAACAACGCAATCGCTATGTTAATCAGCAAAACTCCATTGTATAATGCTACTAGTGCTAACACAATCACGAATTGATGGACCCTAGACTTGATTTGAATCAACCACGAAGTTGCATGTAGTATTAGCCAAGTTCAAAGGCATGAGCCTGATACGTTGCAGCAGGTCTACTTCAGGAAGAGAACACATGGTACCGTGGAAGAACAGAGGAAGGGAGGAAACGAGTTGGGTGAGCAAAGCCTCGGAGTGGAGGAGAGGCTTAGCGTTGGAGAATAATAAAGGAAGAAGAGCAAAGCCTCAGAGTGAGAGAGAGGCTTTGCTAAGAAGATACTTTTCTTTTCTTATAAGATAAGCATTAGTTGTTGCTTTTACTTTTCATGCTGTTATTGATGTTTGTAGTGTCGCTATGAGACCTGCAGCTATGATCGCCATGAGATCATAGTATCTTTATCAGCTCAGTACTTTGTAATCGGGATTTCCCTTTGTGGTATTGCAATCGTACTTTTCATATATATTCACTGTTAAGAGAGTTACAAGAGAGAGAGAGATCGTGACTCTAATCTTAACAAATTGGTGCGTTTGTGATCTGATCGAAGCTCGCTGTTCGTTATGGCGGATATGGTTGGATCGTCTGGTGATGGTGACGGTACGACGCCGATGAAACTCCATGAGCTGTCGTTTCTTCGCGACGAGTGGGAACGTTTGGCGAAGAACGCTGAAGATACGGCGTCTCAGTTCGCGATGGTGGAGAGACGTCTGGAAGCTGCCGATGCTAGATCTGAAGCTCGTTTCGCACAAATCACGAAGATGCTGGAACGTATGGAGCTAGCACGTGGTGGTGAGAAACCGAACGGAAAGGGGCTCGCTTCTCCGTCTGACTCCATGAGTCCGATGGGGTTTCCTCCGATGCGTTCGACGTTTGATCACGTACCATCTGGGATGGGTCTTCCTCCTTCGGTGTTTGAGAATAGGGAGGGGATGTTCAAGAAGATCGAGATGCCTGTGTTTTCTGGGAAGAACCCTTTTGGCTGGATTGCGCAGGTCGAACGATACTTCCGTTTGGGTAACTTCCAGGGCCTTGATCGTTTGCAGATGGTCTCACTGAGTTTGGAAGGTCCCGTCTTGAACTGGTTCAACGGTGAAATGGAACATGATCCTTTCATTGATTGGCATCAGTTCAAGCGACGTTTGGTAGCTCGTTTTCGGCAGAGGATCGAGGAGGAGCCAGGCAAATGTTTGTTCTCTTTGCGACAGACAGGCTCCATTCATGACTACGTCAACGAGTTTGAGGAGCTTCGTTCTATTGTGCGGGGGATTGATGAAGCTAACTTGGTTGATGTGTTCTTTAATGGGCTGAAACAGGAGATGCAGGAAGTGGTGAAGCTGAAAGAGCCACAAGGACTACAGCAGCATATTGCCGCAGTGATTGGTATGGAAGGTAGCGCCTTTTGCCAGTCAGTCAGCTTTGCGTTGCAGTCTGGGCAGTCTAAGGCAGTGCAGAACCGTTCGTGGGGTACTTCTGGCTCGTCTTCCCAGCGTACAGTGCAGCTTGACACTAGCAAGATGAACCGTGGGGGTAACGACAGACCTCGTCTTCGCTACACTGACTCAGAACTTGATGCAATAAGGCGTGATAACATCTGTTTTAAGTGCCGTGGTCCTTACTCAAAGACTCACGTGTGTCCCAAGAAAGAGTTGAGAATTATGACAGTGATCAATGGCTTCGAGTTCGAGTTGGTGGACAGAGAGGATACTCCAGTAGAGCAGGGAGAAGCGTCTGGTACAGCTGAAGAGGTCATGGGGTTGTCTTTGAACGCGTTTCTGGGGATTGATACTCCGACAACGACACGAGTGACTGGGGTGATTGGTAATGCAGAGGTGGTAGTGATGATCGACAGTGGTGCGACTCACAACTTTGTGGCGCCACACGTCGTGAAACACACTAAGCTACCCTTGGACACTAGTCGCAAGTTTCAGGTTCTGTTGGGCAACGGGGTTTCAGTGGAGGCTTTTGGGGTGTGTCGACAGGTTCCGTTTGTGCTACAAGGTGCTGTTTTTACCGATGATTTCATCTCTTTGGAGCTGGGAGGAGTTGATGTGATACTGGGAGTGCAGTGGCTGCGGCGTTTGGGTAAATGTGAAGTTGATTGGGAGCTTCAGGAGTGGTCGTTTCGTCATCAGGGGCAGATGGTTACTCTTCGTGGGGATCCTAATCTACATCAGTCTCCGGCTAAGTTTCAGAAATTGTCCTTGTCTGCAATGGAGGTGTTAGAGTTGGGGGCTACATCAGTGGAGGTTCTGAGTACTACACCGTCAGTTCAGGCTGTCTTGGATCGTTTTCAGGATGTGTTTGCGCTTCCCCAAGGGCTCCCTCCCTTGCGCAACCGCGAACACTCTATTCACTTGCAACCTGGAGTGACTTCAATCTCAGTTCGTCCTTACCGTTATCCACACGCAAGTAAGGAAGCGATGGAGGAAATGGTGACTGAAATGCTCAAGAGTGGGATCATACGACCTAGTAAGAGCCCATTTTCGAGCCCGGTGTTGCTGGTTCGTAAGAAAGACAAAACCTGGCGTTTCTGTGTAGACTATCGAGCTATCAACCGGGTCACCATCGCCGATAAATACCCTATTCCGATGATTGACCAGCTGCTCGATGAGCTACACGGCGCTATGATCTTCTCTAAGATCGACTTACGTTCTGGTTACCATCAGATACGGATGAAGGAGGAGGACGTTCACAAGACCGCTTTCCGCACTCACGAGGGTCACTATGAGTTCCTTGTCATGCCTTTCGGCCTCACGAACGCTCCTGCGACGTTTCAGGCTTTGATGAACGAGATTTTTCGTCCATTCTTACGTCGCTTTGTCCTCGTCTTCTTTGACGACATTCTAGTGTACAGCGCATCTAGTGAGGAGCATGATGAACATTTGGGCATCGTGTTACAGACTTTGCGTGAACACTCTCTCTTTGCGAACAGCAAGAAGTGTGTGTTTGGCCAACCTCAAGTTGATTATCTAGGCCACATCATTTCGGCAGCTGGAGTCGCCACTGATCCTTCAAAGACTGAGGCGATGCAGAAGTGGCCTACTCCACGCACTGTGAAGGAACTAAGAGGCTTCTTGGGCTTGACGGGGTACTACCGCAACTACGTCAAGAGCTATGGGGAGTTGGCACAACCTCTGACTTCTCTCCTACGCAAAGATATGTTTGCGTGGTCTGCGGAGGCTCAAATTGCTTTTGACAAGCTCAAGCAAGCTATGATGACTGCACCGGTTCTCTCTCTGCCTGACTTCTCGGCTCTGTTTGTTGTGGAGACAGACGCCTCTGGGTTTGGTTTGGGAGCAGTTCTGATGCAGAACAAAAAGCCTGTAGCCTACTTTAGTCACACCTTGACTCCTCGGGAACGTTTGAAACCGATATACGAACGCGAGCTCATGGCCATAGTGTTTGCTGTTCTCAAGTGGAAACACTATCTCACTGGGCGCCGTTTCGTGGTTCACACGGATCAGAAGAGCTTGAAATACCTGTTAGAACAACGCGAAGTCTCCATGGACTACCAACGCTGGCTAACTCGTCTAATGGGGTTTCAGTTCGACATAATCTACAAACCGGGGATTGAGAATAAAGCAGCCGACGGTCTCTCGCGACAGATGCAGGATTCTGTTCCGGAGACTTGTTCGTCCTTGTTTGCTCTGTTGGTTCCGAATGTGCTTCAGCTGCAAGATATTTATGCAGAAATTGAGCAGTCTGACCACATTCAGACCATTATTCAGCAAGTGCGAACCGGAGTTCCTATGAAGCTAGGATACTCTGTGGCTGATGATAAGTTGTGGTACAAGAAGCGCTTAGTGATACCCTTTACTTCGCGTTTCATTCCGTTAATCTTACGGGAGAACCATGACAGTCTCGTTGGTGGGCACTCGGGCGTTTTCAAAACCCTCAAGCGCATCCAACAGACATTTCAGTGGGATGGTATGCGCAAGACAGTGCAGGAGTATGTGACTCAGTGCGTCATTTGTCAGACTCACAAGTCTTCAACATTGACTCCAGCAGGCCTCTTGCAGCCCTTGCCTATTCCCTCACAAATATGGCAGGACATTAGCATGGATTTCATCGATGGATTGCCATCATCGAACAAAACAAGTGTGATCTTTGTCGTGGTCGACCGACTGAGCAAGTATGCCCACTTCTACGGTCTCAAACACCCTTATACCGCAGTTGATGTGGCTGCTAAGTTCACTTCAGAGCTTGTGAAACTCCACGGGTTTCCAGCCTCCATCGTCTCTGACCGCGACAAAATCTTCTTGAGTTCCTTTTGGAAAGAGTGTCTGAAGTTGGCAGGTACTACGCTGAAGTATAGCACTGCGTTTCACCCCCAAACTGATGGGCAAACGGAAGTGCTAAACCGATGTTTAGAGACATACATGCGCTGCTTCGCATCCACTCACCCGAAGACCTGGCTGCAGTATCTGTCGTGGGCTGAGTACTGGTACAACACCTGTTTTCACACTGCGATCCAGACCACTCCCTTCAAGGTTGTCTATGGTCGGGATCCACCACCGTTGCTGCGTTTCGAGCCGGGCTCCACGGCCAACTTCGAATTGGAGACGAACCTTAAGGAACGTGATAGCATGCTCGATCAGTTGAAGTTGTTCCTCGAGAAGGCTCAACAGAGGATGAAGAAGTCAGCTGACAAGCATCGTCGCGAGCTCTCGTTTGAGGTGGGAGATATGGTTTTCCTCAAACTCAGGCCGTATCGCCAACAGTCGGTGTCGCGACGCTTGTGTCAAAAGTTAGCCGCTAAGTTCTACGGTCCCTTTGAAGTTATGGAGAAGATTGGCCCGGTTGCTTATCGTCTACGTTTGCCTGAGGGGTCTCGTGTGCATCCTGTGTTCCATGTCTCGCAACTGAAACAAGTAGTGGGGACGACTACGCAGTGCACTCCGCTACCACAGTCGTTCTCACCGCAAGGTCAGTTCATTTTGACACCTGACAAGATACTGGAAACACGTTACACTGCGACTGGGTGTTTAGAGGTACTTGTGCAGTGGATGGACCTACCGCCACATGAGTCTTCGTGGATGTTAGGCTGGGAGTTTGCGCAACAGTTTCCTGAATTTCAGCTTGAGGACAAGCTGCGTCTCGTTGGGCGGGGTATTGATACGTTGCAGCAGGTCTACTTCAGGAAGAGAACACATGGTACCGTGGAAGAACAAAGGAAGGGAGGAAACGAGTTGGGTGAGCAAAGCCTCGGAGTGGAGGAGAGGCTTAGCGTTGGAGAATAATAAAGGAAGAAGAGCAAAGCCTCAGAGTGAGAGAGAGGCTTTGCTAAGAAGATACTTTTCTTTTCTTATAAGATAAGCATTAGTTGTTGCTTTTACTTTTCATGCTGTTATTGATGTTTGTAGTGTCGCTATGAGACCTGCAGCTATGATCGCCATGAGATCATAGTATCTTTATCAGCTCAGTACTTTGTAATCGGGATTTCCCTTTGTGATATTGCAATCGTACTTTTCATATATATTCACTGTTAAGAGAGTTACAAGAGAGAGATCGTGACTCTAATCTTAACAGATGCCTGCTCCTGTTTGGTATGTGCAACACTGAAAACAAAGCTTTCATCAAATCTGAAACCCTCGGGTCTTTGGTTAAAGACCGACCTTAGTTCACGTTCTATGTCTATGGATCAGCACCGTCTTTCTTTACCAATGGCTTCTCCTTCATTGCTTCTTTCTCCAGTTTCTTCTTGTCAGCCTCCGCTTGTTTTTCATTCTCCTCTCGTGATTTGATGAAAGTTTTCATGAAAAGAGTCAGAATCTTGGTCACTGCAATGGTCAGAATAGAAATGAGTAGTTGCCTTATAATGGCTTTTACCAGATCTATAAGAAAAGACTTTGTGCATGTACCTTGTTCGAAAGGACACCGAGCTGGATCCTCACCGAAGTAGTGGCACAAGGAATCTGCATTTCTCCCCTGTAAATAACAAATCAATATTAGGCCTGGAACATGAGTTTCGAACTGCATGTCCCCAAAGAGTACAACTCACCGATTCTGTATATAAAGAAGCAAGCAACCTCACTTCTTCTTCAGCGATATCAAGAAACTCCTTCAAGACCTGAAAACATGAAGTGATTTCATTTAGAAGCTACGAATATCTTCTGGTTCTTATCATCAGCCAATGAATTAACCAAGAAACCCATATGAGCAACACTAAGAACAACTTTTCACATGTAGCTCACCTTTCGGAAGCCCACAGATATTGCACCATCGTTTTCTGAAGCACTGAGTTCGTGTTCAACCTTTGCAAGGCCTTTAGTCGCCGCCTGCATTTCTTCAGCCAACGTTTTCAATTCAATCTGCAATTTTTAGAAACTATTAAAGTGCAGTATGAAGACGGAAGCTCATATGCAAGCACTATCAGACAGAGAGAGAGAGAGAGAACAAAAAGAAAAGCAAAGCAAGCATGAATAACAAGGGTACCTTCGAGGCAGCTTCCAAGTGAACAAGGTCACTGGGAAAATCCAGCAACTCTGGCATTTTTCACCAACAAGCTGAACAGTACAAAAAGAAAATTTACTTAAGTTCATCTTAAAAAAAACAGCACCTTAGGAAACAAAATGGATAAACAGTATTATTGAGATAAGGAACGTATGTGCTTTTCTACCTTGCATAAGTAATGCATCAAAGTCATTTTGTTATTTCTTGCACGAGTATCAGATAATTTAAGAAGGCTATCCAGTTTGAATCCCACAGCAGACCCTGCAACACAAAAGGCACTACATTACCAACAGATGCTACAAGAAATATCATTAAAAAAAACTTGGAAGCAATAGGAATATAGGTAAAACCTCTTGCAGTTCCCTGATTCAGAGCATTTCCTAGTGTTAATATTGTTTGCATAATCTGACGCAACTTTGCAGACTCCCTCACCTGTTGCACGATAAAAATACTTAATGACCAAGATGGAGATATACTTCCATGACCTAAGAAGTTTTCACCCTCCACTATACCTCTTTAGCAGCAACGTTTATTGTATTGAGGCAGCTTTTTAATTCTTCCGACTGAAAAGAGCAAAAAATAACATCAACCAACCTTAGACAGGAGAGACCAAATGCAGCGAGTTTGATAGTTATACCTGAGAAGCAAAGGTAATCTTAAAACCAAACACTCGTAACTTTGCTTCTATACGTGGAACCTTCATTAGTTCCATGAAAAACTGATGCATTTGCAAAGTTAAGAGTCAGAACACAGATTATAAACATGTACCATCCAACGCTCCAAGAACTAGAACAAACCTGTTCACACTTTCCAAGCATTTCTTTATCACCAGTATAATTCTGAAGACAAAAAAAAACAGCACGAGTTAGCTTTAGGCATTAAGGAATTGCTGAAAGGAATAAAAAATCAACAGGATCATTCTTTGGTTCAAAATTCTGGTCAAAGCTTGCTGGTTGGTAAAACCACAGCAGCTAAACCTTTTATAAGGAAAAGAAACTTCGGTTTTGAAGCCAAACACAACCTATGAACCTGGTACTGTAGAGAAGTATGACAATAAACTTTAAAGATTACCCTCAACAATTCCATTTCTTCCTTCGTCGGACAAAATTTGATGAGATTTTCAACCTGGTCGATGTCCAGAACTGACGAATCTAAGGCTAGAACTGCGCTCTAAGATAAGAAACATATATGAAATCTTAGTTAGTAGACATACGTAAACATGATATACAGCGATGCAACTAGATACAAAGTTACACCAAAAATGTAACTCTGAACATCCACCTTACATTATTTTTTCAATGCTAAAATGATGAGCAAAGAATATACCGACAGCAAAAACTTACAAGCATATCTGGTAGAGGAATCTTAATTTTCGTAAGCATTATTTCACAGTTATTTGCTCTTCGCAGGTCAACCTGATACAAACACACACAAAAGTTAGGACTAGAAGATAAGTATACTAAGATGCATGAATAATATTCGTTTTTATTAGTCATAGACTACCCATTTGATGGAATAATTTGAATTTGCAAAGTATATCAAGTGTCACTTTTTCTAGTAATCAGAGCTTTGGATATCACATAACTATCTACTTCATGCACTTCAAAGCTGTAAGCAATAGCCGCTTAATAAATCCTACACATGATAAATTGATAATATTTGGAAATTTTACAGAATTGTATTTACATATAACAATATTAGATATGTAAAGAGGTGAAACTGAGTTGCCTCACCAGTTGAACTTTCTCAGGTTTGTTAATATTCGAACCCCTGCGACCTGTGCTTTTCTTAGCAGCGGTATCTGAAACTGCAGAAAAAAGACTCTCGAGCTCTGATATATCTATTTCAGGGGCACTGTCATGAAGATTCATAAAATCGTTTTATTAGTTCAACAAACATACCAGCTAATGGGAGATCAGAAAATTTGCAAGAAAGAACACTAACGACCGATCACATTTATTTTACTATTATCAATGAATTAGAGACTGTGAATATCAATAAACCATCTAAAAGGAAGTGCAAGAGGAACCCACCGAGGTTGATTTTCCTGTTTTTGAGTATCAGCAGCCCACAAACTACCTTTTGCTGCCCGAGTAACTTTAGACCAGTGCAAAGGCTTTAGCACGGTTTTCGTAGGTGCGGCAGTAGGCACACTCACACCTCGGCCTCTTCCAAGTCCAGAGGAAGCTCTGCCCCTTCCTTCAGCAGGAGGTGGCGGCGGTGCATTTGAACCTTTTGCTCCCAATGGTGGTGGGCCACTACTTGTACCACGACCCAACGCTGGTGGAGGAGGAGCAGGGGTCTTGGATAGAGGTGGCGGAGGGGGAGCAGGGGTTTTGGATAGTGGTGGTGGTGGAGGCGGACGGGGAGCACCCAACTTTGCGGATGAAGGAGGATGTGGTGGTGGAGGAGGAGAGGGAGCACCCAACTTTGGGGATGGAAGATGTGGTGGTGGTGGAGGCGGAGGGGGAGCACCCAACTTTCCAGATGAAGGAGGAAGAGGTGGTGGAGGAGGTGGCATGGGGGCATTTGAAATATTAGCCTTACGAGGTGGAGGTGGAG
This sequence comes from Raphanus sativus, assembly GCF_000801105.2. Lineage (NCBI taxonomy): Eukaryota > Viridiplantae > Streptophyta > Magnoliopsida > Brassicales > Brassicaceae > Raphanus > Raphanus sativus. Next base: position 14,448,287 of record NC_079511.1, read on the forward strand.
GTGGTGGGGGTGCTGAAGGTGGGCCAGCACGAGCAGGAACAGAATGAGATATAGGTGGCGGTGGAGGTGGGGGTGGTGGTTGCGCCTGAAGTTTATTTCCTGAGTTCCCAAACGGAGGTGGCGGGGGTGGTGGTGGAGGGGGCAGAGCTGAAGGTGGAGAAATGCTTCTAGAGAAAGGTGGAGGAGGAGGTGGTGGAGGTGGTTGCACCTGAAGTTTATTTCCTGTGTTCCCAAATGGAGGTGGCAGCGGTGGTGGTGGAGGGGGTGGAGCTGAAGGTGGCAAAACGCTTCTAGAGAAAGGTGGAGGAGGAGGTGGTGGTGGAGGTGGTTGCGCCTGAAGTTTATTTCCTGTGTTCCCAAACGGAGGTGGCAGGAGTGGTGGTGGAGGGGGTGGAGCTGAAGGTGGAGAAATGCTTCTAGAGAAAGGTGGAGGAGGAGGAGGTGGTGGAGGTGTTTGTGCCTGAAGTTTATTTACTGTGCTCCCAAATGAAGGTGGTGGTGGTGGAGGAGGTGGAGCTGAAGGTGGAGAAATGCTTCTAGAGAAAGGTGGAGGAGGAGGTGGTGGTGGTGGGGTTTTGTTGATAGGCTGGTGTGATGTTGTCAGAGGATCTCTACTGCTGGAAATAGGGAGAGGCGGTGGTGGTGGCGGAGGTAAAAGTGTGGCAGAAGATGGAAGAACCGAAGGCTGGACACTGTCTTTCGATGGAACTTCTTGCTGTTGTCCACGAGAGAATTCGTTAGGCTCCTCTGAAGATTCCGAAGCAAAAGATATAGGAATGTCTTCGGTGTCATCATTATCAAAAGCGAGAGAAATGCGAGGTCTATGAATGGCATCAAAGCCTTCATCTGAACTATCAGCTGCACTAGATGTGTTGGTCTCCTCTTCAGAGTCAGGAGAATTCATGTAGAAACCCCCTCTGTGCCGAAATCTTGTGAACTCCTTTGCATCATTTATTGCAGCAAGTTGTTTCAGCAACCACAGAGCAGCATCGTCTCCATTTTCAGCCAAATCCACACCACTAAAAAGTTCTTGAACTTTAGAAAAGGCTTCGATGGGCAAGCCACCAGTCTCATCACCATTTACTATTGGGGTTGGAACTTTCTGAGGCAAAGCATTCTCAACTTCTCCAAACAAAACCTGAATGCATAAAAAATGGAGTCAGAAACAAGCGCATGTATAGTATGGATTATCTTTACCCCACCCATATAAGCTTAATAAAAAAAAAATTGTTTCTCCTCTAGCACCCATATCTTGTCATATGCATATAAAATTAAAGGAAATTAACAAGAAAGGTCCACACCTCTGCTCGAAACCCTTTTGGATAATGATCCTTGGCCTCCCAAAGAATATCCAAGTTGTCCGAGTTCAACATTAGTATGTTGGACCTGATAAATGCAGTATTGAACATCACACGGAACATCATAACCTCTCGTTCTGGTTCTAAATCCATATGCACACACTCCAGTACAACATCTCCTTGCACCCAGCACTGGATGTCAAGTTTGATCACGTCACATTCTGCCTGCAGACACATTATATAGAGTTACGATTAGAAATAGTAACACTTTTTAAAGAAGTGTCTGAAAAAAAAAAAAAACACAGAAATAACAACACAACCAACCTGTCGGTAATGCCGAAGGGGCTTTTTCTTATTAGACATAGAATAAAGCATCTCGGTGGAAAGACCAGAGGTGCTACTGTAGTTTCTTCCAAAGATACGTATAATGGGTCTGCATCCATGCTGGGAGTCAAAGTTGGGAATAGCACGAATAATCACACAATCCAAAGAAAGAGATCTCTCAGGAGGCGGCCACTCAGGACTGATGTTCCTCCTGGCCACATACTGAAGATAACGAAGCTGAGAAGGGAAAGGGTTCAAGGGAGAGAGCAGCTGCAGAAGACCTTTAGGAGCCTCACGATGCACAATCTCAAGAGTCCTGCGCTCACCGCTATGAACTTTCCTGAAAATAAGAAAGCTGGCGAGGATAAAAGCCAGAAGCGGCCAGCCTCCTCTCTCGCAGTGAAGAAGAATAACATCGTGACGGTTCCCACGAGATAGCCAATTCTCACAGACGCGGAGAAAGTGCTGGATGAGTGATAAAGGGAGCAAAGGGCAGCCTTCGTATTGGCGTGGATACTCGAGGACCGTGACGTCGTATTCGCAGAGAGTCTCGGCGAAGACGCTTCTTTTCTCGCCTTCTCGGAAATTGAAAGCGAGGAAAGATGATTCGGGGAAGTCTTCGTGTAGATCGTTGATGACTTCGTGGAGAAAGATTTGGTACAAGTCATCAGCCAACACTTCCGTGCAAAAACAAGAATCAAAAACTGTCGGGAAAGTAAGAAAGATTTTAGACGAAATGAGAACATTAATAAACAAACACACAAAGAAAGTAAAAAGAGTAAATGGTTAAAAAGGTGATTTTACCATAAACTCTATCAGCAAACTCAAGCAACCCATCTGGTGGTCTCTTGTAAAAGAACCTACTTAGCAGAGACATTTCGGCAGATACAAATGTGCTTCGATCGATCGATAAGCTGGAAACCTGAAACGAATCCGATAATCGAATCGAATTAAATCACTAAGTCAGGTCATCAAAGTCAAAAGCTAATCGAATCGAATTAAAATTGGGGAAAGCCCAGAGATTGGGAGACTAAATTGGATGTAATCCAAACCTAAGAGGATTGAAACCAGATGGTGTGGAAGATGTGTAACACTACGACTGCACAAGAACCTCGCGAAACTAGGGTTTATTAGTTAAGAGGAGGAGGAAGATTGAGGTTGATGACGACTTACACGTGACGTGAGAATCAAAAGGGTAAGACGTCGGCTATTTGCATTCCCCGATGCAGCAGGTGGAGCGGCGGTGGTGGAGGAAAGTGACGAAAATCAGGAACGTTTGGTTTTCAAAATTTGAAAACCAGATGGATCGCTTTCTGGTTTGTAGTATAAAATAATAATCACCACTTCTTCCTTCCATTTCTCATTCCCTTGTCTTTATCTTATAAATCTTTTGAAACAAAACTAAACTATATCTTTTGCACACAAAAGAAAAACCAAAAACTATTTTCTTTCTTTTGAATAAATTATGCAGCATACACACATTTTTTGAATAAATTATGTAGCATATACATTATATATATATATATTAAATTAAAATTTTGATGAACAGCTATTTCGTATACAAAGTTTATCATATATAAATGTGGGATTCCGATTATGAAAATATAATATGTTTGGAGAAAAATTATAATTTATGCCAATAAAACGATTAAACATGAGTTCTTTTCTACCATTCGGTATTCATTCGAAATATATCCTTACAATTCTGGATCCAAACAGGTTAGCAACTAAAACTTAGAAAAAGAAGAAACATCGTATGATACGGAAGATAAAAAGGAGAAAGAGCTCCTTCGACGATGGCGAAAACCAAACCATCGGAGAACCATTGACAGATCTGAAAACAAAAGTTTGGCGGCGAAACTCTTCGAGAGAAAAATTAGGTAAAATTGGGGGAAATCTATCTCTTAGAATGCTTGTTTAGAGTCTTTCCTTAAACAGAAGTTTAAATAACAATTTAGTTATTGTATATTGTATGAAACTATTAGTATGTATTATTGCGTTTTATTTAAATAATTTATTAATATTATCAACAAAAATTTGTTTAAAAATTTTATTGGCACTTTGTTATTTAAAAAACGGTTTATATATAATGAAATTAATAATGCAATGCACTGTACTGAATATTTTTTGCCACATCTATTATATATTTAAGTTTTAAGTTTTAAGTTTTCCATACAATTTAATTCAATATATTCCCGGAAAGTAAAATAATTTCTATATTTTTTAGAATATTTTGTAACTGAACTTGAACTTGCTATATTTTCAGAAATATGATTAATATGATTATTCTTATCTCTAAAAAAATAGTTTCTACACTAGGTAGAGAACATACAGCTAATCCGTAAACAAATTCTACCATATAAAGACTTTTGAGTTGTCTTTAGATTTTCTATTCGTTAAAGAATTAAATATAAAAGTAAAATATGCATTATGAAGAAATGTAGCTATCTTTAATATGCATAGCTTTTGCATACTTAAATTTTCAATTTTAGAAATAGATTATTGATTCTACCAAAAATAGAATAAATTGTTTAACTTTGAATTCAAATTTTACCGTATTATTTTGTTTAAGAGATGACATTTTTTCCCTTAAAACATAACTATAAATGTTAATTTAATAAGTTTTACAACCAAAATATACCAGTATATGTATATGAGTATTTCATCAATTGTTTTTGTTTTTTATACTTTTATCGATAAAACTATTTATTTTATTAAATTTGATGAATATAAGAGTAGTTAAAGCAAAAGTGAGACAAAAATGTTGGACAAAGATTGTGTGTTTTTTTTGTTCTATTTCAGTACTATATCGTACAATTCCTGGAGGGAGAATTTGCCAAATGACCAAAATCTAAAGTATAATTAAGTGAATGTTATTGATTTCACATATTTAGGTAATTAACAACTAAGGTTCAACTCATCCGTTACACTCCTCTTTGATACAAGGTACCGGTTGCATAGAAAATACAGATGACGTCGACACATACTTATCTGGTCCACAATTTTGGAGTCATGTTCATAACTTACGGAAACAAAAAAAAAAGCAAAACTATTATTCTATACTATCTAAAATAGTTAAGACACTACAAGAAAACACAATTTTAACGATGAAAATTAACGAGGAAAAAAATCCTCGTAAAAGTACGTCTGATTTATGAGGAAAAAATAAATTCAACGTAAGTTCATCGTAAAATAATGACCGTAACTTTTCGTCGTCAAACAGACGTAATGTAATGTGGTTTTTATGAGGAAAAATGTTTTCCTCGTAAAGTAGATGTAAATTTAGCGTGTACTTTACAAGGAAATAGTTTACGTCTCTTTAGCGCTGATTTCTCGAGTGCACCAACTTGTTAGTTGTAAACACGTTTTTTCGTTTCGGCTAACTAACTATATTTCCTCGTAAATTCGTAGTAAAATTTCACCAACCAATTTAAAAAATTCCCTATAAATATGTCATTTGTTTTATTTCAAACACACCAAAAAGAAAAATAAACTTAAAACATGAAACAAAAAAAAATGTTGGCTAATAGGAATATTTTCGAGTTGCGGAGGTAGATGTATACGCATAGAGATGCAAAAGAGAAAGTGAAAATAAATCCAAAATAATATATCATACAACATACAAATTTGAATAATGTATGATCAAATACCTAAAATTAACATTAAATTGATTCGTTTTGGATATTTGGGTGGTGAATCAGTAGGTATTTTGAGTATATTAGTTATTTTGTATATTTATTTTAAATTATTTCGGGATGATTTTGGATATTTTAATGTACCTTGGATAATTTTTACATTTTGAATTGGGAATTTTTGATATTTTTAAATATTAGATATTAAAATAATTAATTGTGATTCAAGTAAATAAAGCAAGACAAGTAACCTGCAAGTAATTCATTTTTGATTTACTCGTTTTTAACAAGTTAAGTATAAGTCAAAATTTTTATTATTCGTACAAGGCAAGTCAAGTTGTAAGGACTTGCCTTGTGCCTAGACCTACTTGAGAGCTATTTTCTCGTTGGAATTTCTTTTTTTTTTGGCATCTGTATTTGATAGAAAGCTATGCTTAGGTTCAGTTCCTTCAGTAAATTGATTAGGAAAGTGAGAAGTTGACTTTAGTTAAGTAAGTAGTTTCATATAAAATTCCGAAAAATCAGAACTGTCGAAAGATACTACAGAAGAATCTGCTGCTATACAGAATAAACTAATTTAAAAATGGGATAACATCATAAGCAGCTGCAACCAGTGGCGGACCCAATATGGGTTTAAGGGAGTCACATGACACCCCTAAAATGAACAAATCAATTAAATTGTTATACATTTGTTAAAGAAAATCTAGCAAAAATGGTTAGTTTCTTCTCACTGACACCTCAAAAACCAGGGTTCAATTACCCTTTGACACCGTTTTACTTGATTTTTTTTTAATTGTATTTTTCTAACCCCGGTTAAATATTCAGCTGGGTCACCTCAAAAACCAGGGTTCACTGGCTGCAACATAAGATTCTACTTCACTGGTGCCTTGGGCGTTGCAATAAAGTAAGTGGTTTTTGCCACTTCTAAAGTTTATTCTAGACTTGATCTTCCTTTCAGACTTGATCTTCCTTTTGTCCTTTTAAACACACCATCAACAAAAAGAAAGAAGTGGAAGAATAGGAACAAAGTGGTATTTGAAAGGAAAGGTGTATGAAGCTGATAAACCGGTCAAAGGTAGAAAAGGGCTTTCTTGGCAGAGTTTTAGGCGGCAAGATATTAGTGTCCATTTGTCCTAGCAGGCCGTATCCAACTTTATTTAACCTTAAACAAGTCTTAAACATATAAGCTTCATCTTCAAATCAACAAGATATTATCACACACAGATAATGGTTTTAATTATGCATCAGGAATCTTCAGAAACCATAGAATTTTCTTTGTCAAAAAAGAAAAAAAAACGATAGGATTTTTTTTTTAAATCAAGACGAAAGTCACAAAGTACAAAATAGATTCATAACGAGAGAAACACAAGAAGCAACAAGAACAAAGTCTTATGCTAAGTTATTGAAACTTAGATGGAATTATTGCAGTGGAGCTTTTGGTGAATCATATTATATTCATCAAGTTGAAGCAGCAGAAGCCTCAGCTTCCAGAAGTTGCTTCACCTTGGTGATGTAGTCACTCATAGCCTCATCCGTCGATTTTGCTGACATCCAAAACAAAAACAAAGACAAAATGACAGGTTAGATTCGGTTTGAGTGTTGGAACTTAACAAGAATCGTTAGCCACGTACATATGGTTATAAGCAAATAAGTAGCAGCTCAAATAAGAAATGAATTACCTTCAACGGCCTTCCAAGCATCCCACTTGGCTCTTTCCTTCATGCTGAACATTCCAGGACGGCCTACGAATCAATCAGAACACACACAAAAACGTTAGTAACACACACCAATAAGCAAACCGCAGTTTCATAACATGAAGCTTCTTAGAGAGAGAGAGAGAGAAGAAAGGAATGTAAAACTAACTGGTGTCCACTGGCCCGACGGTGGCTTGCTTGAAGAGACCGTAGAGGATGAGCAAGTCAGCGTCAGATGGTTTCGTGGTGAGTTTCTTGACTTTATCAGCGTGCTCCTCGAAGTCCTCCTGCAGATGCATACACATAAAACAGTCTTAATTGCCTATAACAGCGTCAAACATATTATTACAACTCCATTAATTCCCCATGGAATACAATAAGTGCAAGGAGACTGTAAACATAATTACACGGCAAAAGCTAAAATTCAATCGAAACATCGAGAATTCGTGGACACAAACCTAACCGGCGAGATTGATTACAAAACTTGTCTGATCACATATGAAACATTAGATCCGCTAATACACAGAAACCAAAACAAACACTAGATCCGAACATAAATGGTAACCGAAATGGATAGATAGGGATATGATCGAACCTTCAAACCCATGATGATGAGAAGTTGAGATAAGCAGTGAAAACAAAATCAATGTGTGACGGAGAAGACGAGAACGCGTGTGTGTTTATATACTAAGATACTCTTGGGCCCAAAACTTTATTTTATTTCTGATATATATATGGTAAAAAAAATCAATTATATACCCAATTTAAATAAAAATCAAAAATTAAATAAAAGAATAAATCTAGAGATACTTGCTGATTATCTACCCATCAATGAGGGTATGGGGTAAGAACATGTTCTGTGTTTCTTTTCTCAACGAATATGTTCCTTGTCCACTCAAACGAACGTCTGATCCTCATGGGTTCCTCCATTCATCAATTAATTTTCAATTATTGTAGGTTTCTTTTCAAAAAACCTTGCTAATCTCAAAGGAAGTAAATCATGGCAGGTTATCTACCAAATCAAAGATTAGAAAAGTAAGAACAATCTATCTATACTATTAAAGTACAAGCACATTTGGATTTTTACTCTGTTCACCCCTATTAAAGAGACTTTCTTTTGTATTCATTAATGACATTTTGGACATTTTGCATTGGTTTTTTTTTTAATTGTTTTTGGTTTGTCATTAACCACCGGTTTCCTAATTCAATTTTGGTATGTGATTATTCCGTGTTTGATACTGCATCATTTTAATATTTTTCCAACCGGACATGTTTGAAACTGCATCGTTTTTTCTCAAACTATTTAATGGTTTGGTTTTAAACCACTTTTTCCTAAATATAATCCCAACTATCTAACAAAAATTATTTATAAAAAATAAAAATTGTTTATTGGTTCAACCAGTGGTTCAACCGGTAACTGGATTTCGATTTTAGTAGTTTTTATTGGATTTTTAAATTTTGTTTTTTTTTTCAAACCTGAACTGAATTTATCTTTGATCAACCGGTAATCCGTTCAACCGCAGGTCTCAATCGAATTTCAAAACACCGATCAAAACTATAAAACTGTTATATTGATTTATATTTAAAATATCTAATTCAAAATTAAAAACCTAAAAATACATGTATAATATAGTTTTACCGAACATAAATCTGGATATAAAATACATATATGAGACGGATTATATAAATATATATACAAGACGGATTATATAAATGTGATTATATAAAATTTTCACCAAACATAAACCCGCGCTTTGAAAGCGCGGGTCAAAATCTAGTAAAAACCTTAAGGAAGAAAACCTTGCTAATTTTAAAGGAAGGTTATCTACCAAATTAAAGATTAGAAATGTAAGACCATTCCCTCCACAAGCTAAGTAATAATAAACAAGAGATTAATAGACTACAACAAGACGTACAAAACATGATTCGTTTTCTTTTATACAATCGCAAAAACAGCAATCATATCAAGTATATGCGGACCTTTGAGTTAATTTACTTTGTGTTGTTAAATACAGAAAATCATACAGACACAGAGCCTACCCTCCTTAGACCAGAAAATCCTAATATCTTTTGCATTCCCTAGACAACAATGGAGATGGCTACTGAGGATAGTAAGGTGGTTGGTATTGAGGTCGCAAACCATATCCACTCTGCTGCTCATAGTAGACCGGTGGAGCCGCTATAGCTGGAGCTGGTACCGATCCATAAGGAGCCAACGGGTTGCCATATGGGAAATTAACACCAGGCATTGTTGAGTTCACAAAACCAAATGGGTTCACTTGTTGTAAACCGTGCCTGGGATCAGGCAAAAATGGCGGTTGCTGCTGACTCTGTGTCAAATTGTTACCCGTAGCAACACGAGGCCGTTTTTGATGATTAGCAGGGGAGGAAGCCAGCTTAGCGGCTTGTCTCCTCTGAGCCCTCAGATTCTCCAACTCTTGAACGCATTCTTCAAGATCCTCTTCGTAAAACTCCAACTCGAGGTTCCTCTCCTTAACCACTCTGATCACCAACCTCAACGCGCTAAGCTCTTTATCAGTAGCTTCGTTCTGGGCCTTGAGAGAGTTACCCCCTTCGGCGCAGACCCTCTTAGCAGCTTCCCTAGAGTTGTACAAACTAGTTTTCAAAACATTAACCGGTCGGAACCTATCAGTCATCTCAAACTCATAAATAAAACTAATCGCAGCGAGTAACCTCCCGGTACGCAACAGCTTCTGAACAAGACCGGCGACTACGGTCTTATCCAAACCAAGCTTCTTAGATAAAACCGTCGCTTGTTTATAATACTTGGAGATCAAGAAAACGTAATCGATAATCTCTTCCAATTTAAACACAGATACTAACTCAAAGACTACGACCACGTGCAGAAACCCTAACGCTTCCGACGGTTTGTTACCTATATTTAATCTCCAATCGGAAGCGAGCGTCCTCGCTCTCTCTCTAAGCTCGTTCGTGAGGTCCGGTTTGATCTCGATCAAAGCTTCTAACAGCAAAACGAAGATTCCCCTCGCGTCGATGGAGGATGGAGAAGAAGAATGGTAAGAGCCTTCGATCGCGTCGAGAACCAAAGCTGCTGGATTCGACGAGGATCGAACCGCTTCCTGAAGCTCCGGTTTGATTGATAAACGCTTGTTCGAGTTATCGACCATGAACTTCCCCAAGCCTTTGCCGTCCATGTTCTCGCAGAAGGTTCTCAGTTCGGGCCAGAGGAGGAGGGGTGTCTCGGTCGGGGATGGTTCGGTTTTGTCGGGTTGGAGGAGGAGGAAGCGGTTGGAGAGTGAGGATTGGAGAGAGGAGAAGTGAGAGTCGATGTCGGACCAGGAGAGGTTGTTGAAAGACGATGAGGAGAGGAGAGATCGGTGAGCTTGAAGGTCGTCGAAGGCTTTCTTCAGCTTTTGCTTCTTCTCGTCGATTTGGTTAATCGCTAAGGCGATTGATTCATGCGCCGTCATTGTAGGAAGAGCCCTAGATTTTGATTTTGATTGATTTGTCCGCCGTATTGGCATCTCGTAATCTCTGTTTCCTGAGACAGCTAATATATATATATATACATGTGTGTTTTTAGTCCGGACAAAAAAGGAAGCAAATCATGGTACGGTTTACTGATCAACCTCTTTCGTCAGGTTTTATGTGGAATGTCATCTTCACTTCTCTTCATGCGCTGGAATCTCTCCCTAAAATTTCTTCTGTTTTTTTTTTAACTCAAAATTTTATTAAAGCCGTGTTCTTTTGGTCGACTCTGCCACAGCGTCCGGAGTCAAAGAAAATACAAAGGACACGCCTTTAGTTGTGAATGAATCCTTCCTTTCAGTGTTTATAGAATAGACGCTAACAGCACCGCGATCTAAAATTCACGGAGATCTGTGACGCTGTGGAATCTCTGCGTCGGAAAAAATGGAGGTCGCGGTTGTTTTTTACAAAACGCAGCGACATCAATTAAATGAAATCCCGTAAAATAAATGGTTTTCTTTGTATTTTCCTTGACGCCGGACGCTGCGGCAGCGTCGACCAAAAGAACACGGCTTTAATCTTTCATAATAAAAACACCATGGATTACAAAAGCCCGCAGAAAATATTGATATCTCCGAAAGCAATAGCCCAAAAAAGAGAAACAAAGTGATATAGAATAATACGAGAAATACATTAAAGAACCATAGATACTAAAGTTGAAACTAATGGACTGATCATAACTCGCAGACACTTCTGAGAACACATGAGACTGAAGATAACCAAAGGATTAATGACTTAAGCAAACCCAACCCTAAAGAGTACACCACCAAGCCAAAACAGGCACAACATCGGTAGAAACATATGCGAAGATAAACTTACATCAACACCAGAAACTGTTGCAAAAACGGAGGCGATGCGGAAATAACTCGAAACCAAACACCAGCCTCAAAAACCTACGAACTTGAAAAGCTAAAGGGAAAAACACCAGCAAAGATTTACAGATTTTACACGCGGACACTCGTTAGGCAGAATAGCGATCTACAGAGCTAAAACTGGTCACCTCCTCGCAAGAGAAGACCTGCAAATCAAACCCACTGCTTCGTCTTGAAACACTCACCCAATCCATGGTGGATAGAGGAGAGGGCTAGTAGATACCTCCACAGCAAATACACTTCACACCGACGAATCCAAAAGCTAGAACCAGGTGAAAACAAATCGACCATGACTGCAAGCGACCGAAGAGAAAACAGAAGTACCACAACTCAAATCTAAAGTAACCCTCGACTTGACAGCAACCGATGAACCATACACTCGAGTTTCAAAACCAATAGCAACAGATCTCAAGAGATATAAGAAGAGAATTGGCCAGTTCTGATGCTAACAAAGCCACCGAAACCGGCCATTGAACATTTTGACTTTCTTCTCTCTCCCTTTGACGGTTAGGGTTTTGATCCCTAAAATTCCTTCTGTTTGATGGGGTTTTCCATCAGAAAAAAAAATATATTATTTGAATCATCAATTTCCGAATTTTGTTGAGATAAAACACCAATTTTCGATAAACATAAATACACTAAATTTTTGTTGAGAAACCATTTTCATCATAAATTTTTATTGATCATATCATTTTAGTCATATTGTTAGTCAACGGTTATGAATAACAGTAGATCCAAAATGACTTTTAAAGTTAATAATTTTTTTGGCACAAATATAAATCACTTTTTCAAAAAAAAAAATTGAATGTTAACATTTAGAATAAATTATTTAGGAAAAGAACATTTATGAATATAGATATTGAATAAAATAAAATATATTTCATTACTTTCTTTAAAATAAAATTTAAACAATTTTAAATAATTATAAAGAACTTCAATAATTATTTATGATAATTATGTCACTTTTTGTAACTCTTTATATAGTCATCCCTGGATTATTCTTCATAATTTTATTGTCATAAGTTAAAATTTTGTAAATATTAATATATGTTTTATTCTTAGAAGAATAAAATTAGTAGTATCTAGATTCTTCATAATTTTGTTGCAACATTTTGGATCTTATCAAAAATTTATTATTAGTGTTATAGTTATTAAAAATATATTTTCAATATTTAAATTTCATTTTTTTTAAATATTGATTTATATTTGTGTCAAATAAATCATCAATTTTAAAAGTCATTTTAGGTCTACTGTTCATCAACTATAATTGTTGACTGACGATATAACTAAAATGATATGGTCAACAAAATTGTATGATTAAAATGGTCTTTCAATAAAAGGTTATTGTTTTTTTCACCAAAAAACTGGTGATTTATTTCGACTAATTTGAAAATTGGTGATTTAAATAATATTTTTTCGTTTTCTATCGCTTTAATCTTTTTCACTCTCATTCGTTATGGAATACAAGATGTGAATTGATGGTGGAATAAAAGGAGCTTGCGAGTTTCCGAGAGAAAGCCCTAATCTATTAACAAGCTGCTACAAAGATAAAATCTATCAATACAATGTTGAGACATAATCACAAGAAAGAAATTCAGAACAAACGGACTAAACAGATCTAGAAAATAAGCAAAATAAGAGAAATATCCTCTGGCCAGTCTATTAAAAGCATCTTCAATTCATTGTTATTTTCACCTCTATATGTTACATTTCATCTCTATTTCCACCTTTATAATAGAGGAATGTTATTTCTTCCTCTATATATAGTATAAAAAATATCATTCCTCTATTATAGAATCATATTTTTTTTTATTTTCTAAAACAATCCTTAACTCTTAAACTTTTATATTTATAACCAAAATAATTATTTTATAAAGAAATACAATTTTTGTAAAAAAAAATTTATATTTTTATTTACATAATAGTCTTTTAATACAACTTTAGTTCAAACAAATTCATAATTTTATGAAAATGTTTTAAAAATTAAAAGTAAATAGGGTTAGTTATTAATTTTTATAAATAAAATATGTTTCTTGTAAAATTAAAATAGAATCTTTTAAGAATATTTTTATAGAGGTAATAATAGATGAATACATTGGAGAGAAACCCATCTCTATTTTTGAGTTCTTCTATTTTAGAAGTAAACGTAGAGAAATACATTGGAAATAGTCTAACAAGGGAAGAGACAGAAAGACTTCTAAACACATTCTCAAGACAAGGCAGCGAGAAGAGAGAACCACAAAGAAATCATATCCTATTGATCCCTTCGAATTCCATATTCAAAATTAAAAAGAATCATTTCGACACATTTTTTATGTATCCATAGGGACTATATTTGAATTGGATTTGAATCAGATTTCAGATCAGTTTATATTGATTGACTCTAACCGAATCAACAAAAAAAAAGAATCCAAAAAAAAAAGAATCCCCTAAATATATATCATTACAGTAATTCTCAGTAAGGAATAAATGATGTGACATGTATAATTTTTTTAAAAGAATATATATTTTCATAATATATTTTAAATATGATAATGAATAATAAATTTTATATCATCATTAAAGTAAATTATCTATATAATTATTTATTTTTGGCAAAACTTTTGAAATATATTAATAATTAATTACTCATATATATATCACCATTAAGTAAACATTATATCACATTAGTGGAATATAAACTAAATATAATTAAACATATTGCTTTTTACATCAACATATATATCATATTTTGTATATATATATAATATATCATCAAAATTAATTGTAAAGTGTACATTGACAAATGCAAAACTAAAGTAATACTAATCAAATAATAAATTGTCAATAGTTAACTGATTAATTTTTATTAAATTTATCAGTTTATTAGGCTAACTAGAATATTGGTTTTTACCATTTAACGTATTTTAACTGAAACAAAAAATGAAATTTATTAGAATTTATATATTTAAATTAAAACAGATTTAAATTTTAAGAATAATAGACATATTCAAAATAAATAAATACAGTCTAATATAACAAATATTTTTATAAAATGTAATTTTAACTATTGAAATCACATCAACTGAAATAGTTAAATCAAATCAAAATAAAATAAAACTAAAATGTACATTTATGGTTTTACTTTTTCAAACATGTGAAATCAAAATATAAAATAATAATAAAAAATGTAACTTTATTTTTTAAGTAAAATAATATTATATTTAAAAATATATTTTATGTGGATGGGGATAGCGCAGAAAAACTCCTAATAACAAATAAAACTCTTCTATGGAACCAAAGTAAAAAGCAATCCACGAAATAGCCTTATTCATGCATCATGAATAAACATTTGTCCGATGACAAAAAAAAAGAATAAACATTTGTCCAACAGGCCTAGAGAAGAATTGAGAACTTACCGAAAAAGGAGAGGATGATAGCAATAGACCTGAACACCAAAACTGAAGCGCCAAACTAACGAAGACGGCCAGTACCGAAGAAGCCGAACACATCCACCATCGCACCTGCACATCAAAAAATCATAATTTGACATAAGATTTTTAGACACAGCCATAAATAAGAAGCTAGATTTTTCACCAATTTTTTCTCAAAGTCAATATGAAGGCTACAATCAACAAAAAAAAAAGAGAGAGAAGAGTTTGAATCAAGACAATATAATTTCTTACTGGTTTAGGATGTAAAGTTTATTGGAGGTTCAAGAGTGCTGCAGGCTGACCCGTTCGCTGTGATCATCCGCAGCAGAGAGAATATCTCCATCAAAAGTGTCAGATGTCCATCAATCTAAGGCTTCGAATGGTAAAAGCGGTTCAAGCAGTGCAGATCAAGCAGATCAAGCAGATCAATCAGGAGAAGTGCAGATCAAGCAGATCAAGTAGGAAAAGTGCAGATCAAGCGGATCAAACATAAGAGTTACAAAATATGCAGGAGAAATTCGAAAAAATCAGAACAAACAGTTATCATAGTTTTAAATAATAAAAATCCAAATAAAGTAGATTAAATGTTTAAAAGATTATATTAAAATATATCAAAATGTATAATATATAAATATAGTACATAAATAACAAAAATTATTGCACTAAATCCATAATATCACAATTTTAAAATAAAAATTTAATGATATACCTCTTCCATTATTGTTCATATTTCAATTATATTATATATTTTTATAATACATATCATAATTAAATATATAAATGAAATATACATCTTTCTTCATAAGTATACATATAATTATATTACTATATATTTGTGTGATCCAAAAATAAGCATTTCTTACATTAGTATACATATTTAAACTATATTACTATATATATACATAATATATTGAAATATGTATTATATTAAAATAATTATTTTAAAAAGTAAAATTATATGACAAAAAATAATAAATAGAAAATGATAATTTTGTATTATTAAAGTTGTAAATAACATAAAATAAACATATTATATTCATGAAACTAAATATATATATAATATATATTAAAGTTATGTGTTGTAACAAAGTTATCTATTGACAACCAAACAAAAAAAAAGCAGACCAATACCACCAAATGTGGGCGGATGAGATCTGCACGCAGATCTCCTACTTTTTCCACAAAAAGACAAAAAATATTGAACTACATGCAGATCTCCGCTTAAACTGCTTTTACAAACAGAAAATCGTGAATGGTGAATGTAGTGCGGAAGAACTGCATATGGCGGGGGAACTGCACTTGTCCCGCTGCTCCATTCGGACACTAAGTGTTTTGGGAAAAGTTTTATTATGTAATCATTATCTGTAAAATTGTTCATCATATATTACATAGAACTTCATATATGATGGTGTAAATTGTATCTATTCTTAAAAAAAATAGATCAAAAGGAAAAGACATAAAAACAAAGAAAAAGCTAGAAGGGCATAATTCCTGAGCTTAAAATTTTAATCGAAAAACATCAAAAACGGCGGAAGAGGCTTTTAAAGAATGAAAGAGAAGAGAGAAAATTAGGGCAAACTGTCTATTTTTTTGGGTTGTTATCATTTAATTATTTATACCAACTTACTTCCTACCAAAAATTAATAGAATTAAATAATGATTTAAACGTTTCAATTTTCAGATATTGTTCTTTTTCTATCTCGAATAATTGCACTCCCTACATACCAAACTCACCCTATTTGCATTCCATACACTAAATCCCCCCAATTTTCTTCCCCCCCCCATCACTACCATTCCCCCCCCCCCTCCCCTCCTATGGCAAATTCACTCTTCTTTCTCTTTATAAAAAAATTATTTCCAACCATAGTCTAACACATGTCCGGTGTTGGCGTTATTCCTTCAAGGATTTCAAAATAAAAAAATTTATGTTTTTGTTTTGGATTTTGGAAAATTTTAGTTAGACACTTTCTTTGGTACCACTATTCAACTTTACCACCAATAAAAAATTTCATAAATACCACATTCATTAATATGTAAAAGACGAAAGTGATCCTAACTTATCTAAGTTTCTTCCAAACATCGTCTTCTGTGTAGAAAGCATCCAACGGCGATGAGATCCATCTTCTCTATTTCTCACGTAGCCGGAGCCGAGAGCGATTACGGATGGAGACTCAAAACCTCAAAAATGTCGACTCATGTGCATGATTCACAACTTGTATGTTTCTAATTTGTGTTTTTTTTTGTTTCAAGTTTTTTTTTAGTTTGTTCTTTTTGTATCATAAAATCAAAGAATGTTGGCTTAGACTTCTCATTTGAATGATTTAATCTAAGAGAAAAAGTTTCGATAGTGAACATTGAATTTTTGAAAATTTATAAATATTTATAAATCTGGGTTCAAGTAATTTTTAGAATTTTTTTCCTTTTGTTATTAAAAAACAAATAAGGTTGATTTAAACTTGTCATTTGAAAATTTTTGGTTAAGAGAAAGATTGTCGGATAGTGAACACTGCATTTTAAAGAATTTAAAACCATTGATAAATCTGGGTTTTAGGATATTATTGATAGTACAACTAACCATTTACAAAGG
The DNA here is from genome assembly GCF_000801105.2 of Raphanus sativus. Classification (NCBI taxonomy): domain Eukaryota; kingdom Viridiplantae; phylum Streptophyta; class Magnoliopsida; order Brassicales; family Brassicaceae; genus Raphanus; species Raphanus sativus. The sequence goes on from NC_079511.1 coordinate 14,465,617, forward strand.
TTCTATAAAGAATTTATTAAACAAGAGTTGATCATATGTTGTCTATAAAACAATATATAAATGTGTGAATTTGAGAAGTTTTGTCTTGTATTATTCTATATTCTTTGTAAAACTATTATCGTTAATACATGAACATTATGCTGGATAAGGCATCTTTAGTGCATGATTAAAAGTTAACATCATCGTTTTATAAAGTAATATACTTGATAAGTTTTGTTTTATTTCGTTTTGCAGTTAGATAGAATTAAATTTTTCACATCTTTGAGATTGCCTCCGAAGATTTATGAAGCCAGAAGAGAACCACAAGACAATCAAAAAGTGATTATCCAACATTCAAATATAGATTATATCTATATTTGAGAGAGTTTGCTCAGATAAAGATTAGGAAAAGAGAGTTTGCTCAGATAAAGATTATCATTCAAATATGGACCATGTGATGAAGATCAAGATATGTTTTGTTTTTGTGTTAAAAAGAAGTATGTGAAGAACATGGCACATATAATAGCTCTGTTCGTTTGGTTGCCGCCGGTTTTAGCGTCAGCCTCGGTGTCGACGTCGGCGTCAACGGCTGCGTCAAACTCGTTTATCAGATGTTCGTTTCATAGACGCCGACGCCGACGCCGACGCTGATTGTTGTTCGTTTCGAAGACGTAGGAAGTTGACTCTGACGCCGACGCCCACGCAGGAAGCATAATTAAGTGTTGTTCGTTTGATAGACGCTGCGGCTATGATCATTTTATTCATATTTTATTTTTAAAATTTATAACATTGTCTTGTAAATAAATAAAATATAGTTTAAATATATTTACATCCATAAAAATATTATTTTTACTTGATAATATTTTTTTGGTCAAATATACAAATATAACAATATTTTCGTCATAAAACTAAATCATACATTTAATTTTCGAAATTATCACTTCAAACAAATAAGGCAAATATGTGTTATAGATAAAAGAAACATGAAATTAAATTGGTAGATAAAAAAAATATTACAACAAGTCTTAATAACTATCACATATAAATGATAATCAAAGTTATAATCAAAGAAAAATCAAATCATTAACTAAAACATAATTTAATATGGTAAACGACCTCTATCAAATTCATTTTGCTTAATATATAATGGCAACTAATATATAATGCTTATTGACTCTTAAATAAAAATTTTAAATTGTTTTGTCAGGAATAAATTCAGTAAGCACTTATCTTGTTGTATATATACTGTAGTAATATCTTCGCTGTTACATATTAAAACGGATATGCTGTACATATGTATATTAGGTCTATGCTTCTTTATCTTCTTGCTTGGATTGGATAGCTTCCACAAGCTGGAGTAACATTGCACCGATGAAGTACCAGGTAACCCCAGCTAACAAAATCTGCTGCCATGGGCTGTTAACTATAGACAGAGCCAACGAGCCACCTATATGGTCACTGAGCTCAGGGGCTCTGTAGCTGGCTTGGAACTGAACCAGGAACACTGCTACTGTGGCTGTTCCGATTGGAAACTTCTGTATCTTGAAGTTCTGCCTTGTATATTCTCTTCTACTACTACTAGTAGCCTTGTCTTCAGATGGAGTGTTCTTATGAGTCACTTGCGGAGCCGAAGTTGTCTCGGTACTGGTGTTTCCGGATGAGGGAAGAGCTAGGTTTGATGGAATCCAGTAATCTTCTCCAACCATGGAAGCTGGTCCTCGTCTTTCTTTGGTTTCACCGCTCTGTTCTGCTTGTTTCATTGCTGCAACAGCATCTTGAAGCTTTCTGATGTTTGGTTCTGCTGCTTTCTTCCGTTTGGTGAAAGTGAGACTCATGTTTGAATCAGGACTCAATGGTTTTGAGTAGGGTGATGATCTCCAGTATAGCCAATTAGAGATAGACCTGATTTCTTCCACTGCACTCACTCTCCTGCTCAAAAGACATACACAGCTACTCAGTATCCGACAGTTCAAGTTGCAGCTTAAGACAAGGTAAAAGACACTCTCACCTGTGAGCTCTCTCTTGTGGAGAGCTTGATACACAGACAAAGATGCTATGGAGAAGCCTGAGAGCTGAGAGAGCCTGAGACAAAGCAAGCACACAACCCATTCATCAACATGATCTGTAATAAAAATCTAAAACACAGAAAACCCCATATACACAGACACATCAAAATCTCAAACACTTCTTGAGGCTATAATTTCATTCAAGTTATGCAACAGCAACAAACCCATATACACAGACGCATCAAAATCTCAAACACACACACAACACATTCATCAACACGCAGAGATGGAAGAGAGTCTCACCTGGGTTTTGAGATCGAGAGAGAGAGCTCTGGAGATGGTGTGAGAGACGAGACGAAGCTTGATGGAGAGAGGGTCGAGAGGTGGAGAGCGAGCTTGAGATGCGTTGGAGATGGAGAGCGAGCTTGAGAGAGGTTGGAGATGGAGAGAGCTCCAGATGCGTCTGTAGAGGTGAAGAGAAGAGAAGCGGCTTCAATGGAGAAGAGAAGCGGCATCAATAGATTTATGTGATGACAGTTTTTTGTAAATATTAAATTAGGTTAGGGGTAAAATTGTAATTGCAGTAAATAGATGCGGATTTACGTCATAGACGCCGGAATTTATGGCGTCAAACGCAGACCTGCTGCGTTCGGCCGCAGACGCCGATACCCGCGTCGATGAAACGAACAAACGTCTAAAGAAAACATTGACGCAGCCGCAGCCGCAGGTACGTGCGGCGGCCAAACGAACAGGGCTAATATAAGAGGGTTGCAACAGAAAGCCTTACATATAGCTTATTTGGGACATCATTTATAATAAACATACTCTCGCAAATGAAACAAAGCAACTACCTGCACACATGACTTATTAAAGAAAAAAAACCGGATAGGTGAGAGACATTTACCTTCATTATAGATAATATCCTATTGTTACAAAACATAAAAAAAAAACCACAAGTTGCTTCATTTACAAGCCATCCAAAACAAAACAAAACAAAACAAAACGGCAGAGACGCTGTCTTCACTGCACTGTTCGGTTTCCTTATACTATAATGGAAACCAACAATATCAACATATCCAAACGCAATAGTGAGTTCTTGCCAGATATTTTCACACTTGTCTCTTCTCCCGCCTCCTATGTACATATGATTCCAAAACTTGACATTTCTTTGGTAATTTTAAGAAGGAAAAAGTAATTCAGAAATCAGTAATAAAAGTTCACAAATTATTTCAAAGTCTATAAATCTATTTGCAAGAGTTTATAAAACCATTTACAAAAATTTGTAAGAGTTTATAAAATGTTTTATAAAATTACAAATCATTTATAAGAGTTCGTAAATAATTTTATAAGGTTTATAAGAACTTCTAAAGAGATTATAAACCATTTATAAGGGTTTTAAAAATGTTTATAAGGGTTTATAAGAATTTATAAAGGGTTTACAAACAACTTATAGGTGTTTATAAAAAATTATATGTAATTTATAAGGGTCTATAAATTATTGATAAGGGTTTATATATGTTTATGAAGGGTTTAAATAGGTTTATAAGAAGTTTATAAAAGTTTTGTAAGGGTTTATAAAAGGTTTTAATGGGTTTTGAAGAGTTTATAAAAAATTATAAAACCTTTATAAGACTTTATAAAATGTTTATAAATAGCTTAGAGTCTCTTCTTGAGCTGTTAGAGAAATATGTATTCTTGGGTGTAGGCATTATGATGATAAAGGTGCTGAGGTTGGACAGGGCTTTTGGAACTGTCCTTGTGTTCCGATGAGAGAGAGGTAAGAAGTAGCTCCATTTACCTGCACAAGCCTTCTGCGTGCTTGTGTGCAGTGTGTTTATTTACTAAGTATAGATGGTCCATTTGGTAACACCAGTCATATGCTATAAGCTGGACTATCTCCTACTTGTTTCTGGTTAGTAATTGGCTAGTGTTCAAACATAATTGGGAATAATTGTCAATAATATTCAAACAAAGAAAACTCTTAGCTCCCTCATAAACTGTTAAAATAAGCATAGGTGATTCGACTGATTAAGATATAGAAACAGGAGTTCTTCTTCCATACCTTAAAAGCCAAAGCTTCCGTAAACTTTTCACTCCATCTTTGGTCGGCACATGCAGAATTAGTCCACGATTCTTGCAAGTGAATCTGTTGGTAAATGTCCGAATCGCACAGCATCGCTTAACTGAACAAATCAGCTTCTTGGGATCAGTAGCACTTGTCTGGATTATAACATGTTGTCACAATCACCATTGAACATATTTCACAGACGAGAACTGCTCGTTTATTTGTGTGTGATTTGATTTTGGGGAATTCATGAGATTTATATGATATGTGATCCAAACTAAGCACTTGCACACAATACAGAGGATACCAAAGCGTTAGATGAATGGAAGAATCGACATAATTACGATCTACTGTTGAAATCATGTTCTGAAAGAACAGAGAGAACAGAGAGAATATGTTGAAGAATACTTATCATTCACATCTCACGTTACAACTGAATATATACATCTCACTTATAATAGAGATAGACTCAAATCTATCCAAATCTATATTACACTTATCTTACAACTCTATCATCATCTGCAACAACCATATCTCGGATATATCGGCTCTCTCCTAGAACCTCTCTAACACTCCCCCTCAAGTTGGAGCGTGTAAGTCATACACTCCAAACTTGGACAACAAGTATCGAAATGGAGAACTGCCCAACGACTTTGTCAATATGTCTGCAAGCTGCTCAGTTGTCCGTACATGTCTTGTTGCTATGAGTTTAGCCTTGACCGCATCTCTCACCGCATGACAATCCTTCTCTATATGTTTGGTTCGCTCGTGGAACACAGGGTTAGCTGCTATATAGATTGCGGATTTACTGTCACAATATAACTCCATTGGAGCATCATGTCTAACGCCAAGATCAGCTAATAACCTTTTCAACCACTGCAGCTCCTTCAGCGCATCTGACATAGCTCGATACTCCGCTTCTGCTGATGAATGCGACACAGTATCTTGCTTCTTCGTCTTCCAAGCAATAGGAGAGTTTCCCAATAACACCATATACGCAGACAAAGAACGCCTAGTCCGTGGACAAGTTGCCCAATCCGAATCACAGTAAGCTCGGATCTGCAGATCACTACTCGCCTTTAACATGATCCCTTGTCCCGGCGTCCCCTTGAGATACCTAATCACTCTCATTGCAGCGTCCCAATGAGCCTCTCTCGGCTCATGCATTACCTGAGAAAGAACATGCACAGAGTAACACAAGTCTGGACGTGTTATTGTCAAGTACACGAGTCTCCCGACTACTCTCCTAAACCTCGCTGGATCCTCCATCAAAGGACTCTTATTTCGCAGTAGCTGGTGGTTGGCTTCCATCGGTGTGATCGCAGGCTTGCTCCCAAGTAACCCAGCTTCATTGACTATATCCAAAGCGTACTTGCGCTGTGAAATAAACATTCCTAACGGTCCTCTTGCAAGTTCAATACCCAGAAAATACTTGGCTTTCCCAAGATCTTTCATGTGAAATTTCTCACTCAACCGTTTCTTGAACTTTTGGATTAGCTCGAGATCATTCCCTGCCACAATTAAATCATCCACATATATGAGGACTCTAATGTTCTTATCTCCCTTGCCGAACATAAACAAAGAAGCATCTTCGTAAGATTGCACAAAACCCATGCTCTCAAGCGCCTTAGATAACTTCTCGAACCAACATCTTGGTGCCTGCTTTAAACCATAAAGCGACTTCCTTAGCCTACAAACCTTGTTGGGATCGTCTGATTGGAAGCCTGGTGGTAATCTCATATAAACTTCCTCCTCTAACTCTCCATGTAAGAAGGCGTTGTGCACATCCATCTGATGCACTTCCCAATTCTTTGCAACTGCAACTTCTAGCAGAGTCCGCACAGTGTCCATCTTTGCAACAGGTGCAAAGGTCTCCTCATAATCCACACCCTCGACTTGATGATTTCCACAACACACCAGTCGAGCCTTATACCTTTCTATCGTCCCGTCTGCATTGTACTTGATAGTAAATACCCACTTGCTTCCTATAGCTTTCTTCCCAGCAGGTAGGTCAACAACATCCCATGTTCTATTGAGTTCAAGAGCAGTTACTTCACCTTTCACTGCCTTGTTCCAATTTTTATCACCAAACGCTTCCTTGTAGTTTCTTGGTATGACACCAGCACTAACAGCTGCAAGGAAAGCTTGATGCGCATCTGAGAAATGCTCGTCAGTAACATAATCGATAATAGGATACAGAGTGTGTGTCTTACCTGACCCCGATGACTCTGATTGTGTGCCGGCGACAGTGTTATGTTTATCAGGATGTGCTTGAGCATTGTAGACAACGTAATCACTAAGTCTCACAGAGGGAACTGCTTGCCTATGACCTCGTCCCAAGCTTTCTTCTGCTGCAACCTGAGATGTTTGCTTCTCAACTTCCACATCTCCTGCGTTTGATACTTCTTCGGTAACTGGAGAAACAACTGTACTGGTCCCCCTATCTTCCGTCGCAGCTTCCTGATCATGTTCGTCACACACATCTACGACCACCGGAGGCAAGGTAAGAGGTACTTCCTTTCCACTCTTCTCAGTACACTCCTTCTCTGCATAAGGAAATCTCATCTCATCAAACACTACATCCCTCGACACAAAGAACTTTTTTTCGTCAAGATCATATAACTTCCACCCCTTCTTGCCAAAAGGATAACCAAGAAAAACACATCTCCTGCTTCTCACACCAAACTTATCCTTGTCTCTCCTAGACTTGTGTACATAACATAAACAGCCGAAAGTCCTTATCTCATCGTAGGAAGGTGGCTTCCCATACAAACACTCGTAGGGAGTTTTACCTTTAAGCAACTTCGTCGGAGTCTTGTTTATAAGGTGGGCAGCAACCAGTACACTCTCTCCCCAAAATTTCACTGGTAACCCTGCTTGGAACAGGATAGAACGAGCAACGTTCAGTATATGGCGATGTTTTCTCTCCACCCTACCATTCTGCTGCGGAGTCCCCACACAAGACGTCTGGTGTATAATTCCAGCCTCAGCAAAGTACTTAGACAAGCACATGAACTCCGTCCCATTGTCGCTTCTCACACTCTTCACTTGCTTCCCAAACTGTCGACCTGAAAGAGCAATGAAATTCGGCAGTACAGTTTTCACCTCACTTTTCTCTAATAATAGATGTATCCACACAGCTCTCGAGTAGTCATCTAATATGGTGAGAAAATATACTGCTCCACACGAGGATGGTACCCGATACGGACCCCATAGGTCTACATGAATCAAATCGAAAGAACTTGAACTTTTATTAAGACTGTCTGAAAAAACTTCTTTGGTTTGTTTAGACTGAAAACAAATGTCACAACCACCAAACTTATTCTCAACTTCTTTAAAACCAGATACAAAAGGCAAAAATCGCAAAACACCATAAGCGGGATGTCCTAGACGTCGGTGCCACACAGCTTGATCCTCTGAAGCTTTCACTCTGTAGCCCCTCTTTATAGTAACATCCCGATAAACATAAACACCATCTTTGACTTCACCGACTCCAATCAGAGTCTTCGTAAAAAGGTCCTGCAAAACACACAAAGTATCTGTAAATACCGCAAAACAACCAGTCTGTCGGAGCAACTTTGCCACAGACAACAAAGTACAGTTCAAGTTCGGGACATAAAGAACATTGGTTAAGGTCAAGTTCATTGACAACCGTAGGCTTCCACTCTTGGTAGCCATCACGTGACTACCATCAGCAAAGCTTATCGGACAGGGTATGATACTACGAACATCGCTAAGTAACAACACATCTCCTGTCATATGGTGCGATGCTCCGGTGTCAATGATAACCTCACCAGTTTGTACCTTACCATTTAACCTGTCAGGTATTGGAGATGGCTTCTGCTGCTCGATCAACGACGCCAAGGACGCCCATTGCTCTGCACTCAGTCCCGGAATTGGTGATCCCTTGGTACCAGATGAAGACACACTTGGACCCTGAGCTGCATTAGCACGAGATGAGTTTGTTCTTCCTCGTCCCCTGCCTCTGCCACCTCTTCCATTTCCCTGATTCCTCTCAGTCCACCACTCAGGAAAACCTATGATCTGCCAACAATCCTTCTTCTCATGACCACTCCTACCGCAGTTAGCGCATATCACCGAGCTACGACTCTTCGCCATTGCTGCCATAAGACCACTCAACGTTGAGTCTTCTCCTGTCTTTGGCGCAGTATTGGTCGCAAAGCCAACTGGAGCTTCTTTTGCCTCAACACGTGATGCTCCAAGCCTCTTCTCTTCCCTCACCACTCGTTGATATACAGAGTTGAGATCAGGTAAAGGCTCGAGTCCAATAATGTTTGTACAAACATTGCTGTATCTTGCTTCATCAAGGCCCATAAGAAACTGGTGTACCTTTTCTTCTTCATACTCCTTGGCGTACACTTCTGAAGCCTCACAAGTACATGTTGGGATTGGTTTGCAGTTAAGCAACTCCTCCCACTTCTGAGATAACCTCCCAAAATAATCCATGACAGTAGATCCGTCTTGCTTACATGATGCAAGCTCCGCCTTGAGTTGGTGCACTCGCACCGCGCTTCCCACCGAGAACCGCTTCTTGAGTTCAAGCCACAGCTTACAACAATCCGGCGAGAATGGAACAGTTGAGCGAATTGCAGGTGAAATCGAAGCCCTGATCCACCCAACAATCATGGAGTTCGCCGTCCGCCACATCTCAGCCTCCATAGGCTTCTCTACATCACTCGGGATCTTCAAGGTTCCGTTCAAGAACCCTATCTTACGCTTAGCTCGTAAAGCGTTTTCAAGCTCACATGCCCACTCGGCATAGTTCTCTCCGGTTAGGATCACTGGGCTGATCGACGTTCCCGGATTATCTGATGGAGCAAGGTAATACGGAGACATCGTACCTTCCAAGCTTACACCAGAAGAACTCACAACTTCCTTTCCACTCTTCACACCATCTTTTTCTCCACTCATATCTCTTCTCTCGTCTTACGCCTATAGAAAGATTTACTTAACCTCCTTGTGGCTCTGATACCATGAAAGAACAGAGAGAACAGAGAGAATATGTTGAAGAATACTTATCATTCACATCTCACGTTACAACTGAATATATACATCTCACTTATAATAGAGATAGACTCAAATCTATCCAAATCTATATTACACTTATCTTACAACTCTATCATCATCTGCAACAACCATATCTCGGATATATCGGCTCTCTCCTAGAACCTCTCTAACATGTTCCTTAGGCCAAATTATCGATATATTCAACCGGAATTGGATCCTTGTGGTTTGCTCATGAGGCTAACTAACAAAATTCGGTGAGTTTGGTAATTTTGATAGGTAAAAGACTGGAGAGAATTTCTGACAAGTTGTCCACTCAACCTCTAGACTAGTTGACTAGTTGTGGTCTTCACAAGTCAAGCTTGTAAGAACAATTACCACAAGTATCTAATAACATTCTACTTTTTTCAACTCTGTTTCAGTAATTTTCTGTGCTGAAAAAACAAAAATCATTTTGCAAGTTTATAATTTATTAACAGTACTAATTAGAGATATTACAGTATCAGGTACAGGTGACTATATCCTTCCTTCCTTGAAGTAATCATGAGTTTCCATACTCAAATTATATTTTTCATCTGTTGAGACAAAAGATGTATCTTCTGTGACAATCTACAAGAGAAATACATATCACAATGTTTTAACATAAACGGTTTCATTGAAGTTCTACGAGTTTTCATTAAAGGTATGACCATGCATACATATATGATAATATGAATAGGGTACTAAACCAAACAAAAGGTCTGCTTAAAAAGCTTATGCTTTGCAGTTATATTTATATATATATATATGCGTATTCAAAATAAAAACATGCAGATGCATAAACATCTTCACTTTTATGGTCAGCTACTTCATCAGGTGAACTGATAGGAATCTCAGAGATGTCGTGACAAATAGTGGAGCTAGAGAGATGGTAGAGTAGATTCCTGAAGCAGTAGTCGGTTCTCATAAACACAGCTTGAAGACATATCGAGATTAAAATCTTGAGAGAAGCTAGGGTTACCGACCATATTACCACCACAAGGGTCCTGAAAACCAAAGCAGAAGTCATCTGGAAGCATGTTTGAGAGAAAAGGATCTACAACATTGAAGTTGTTGGTAATATCACTCATATACATGTTCTGATCAAAGCCATATGGCTCATGCTGCATCAACTGATTCAAACCGTAGTTACTCACAGATTCTTGTAACTCTAGTGGGAACACTGAGTAATCTTGTGTGTTTGAGGAGACGTGAAAGTTGTTACCCGTACACATGTTCTGATCATAACCACCACCATAAGGCATCAACTGATAAGGTAACCCAGATTCTTGTGCCGCTGAGTGATCTGAAACGCAAAGATGTTGAAAGTTGTTGTTGCTGGTCTGATCATAAGCACAAAGCTCCTGATTTATAAACATAGACTCTTGTGGGTACTTGGTGAACTGGCTAGGGTTTAAAGATTGGGTCCCAAGATGTTGACGATCCTCCAAGTTTGCCTTTGCCGCAAGGAAACGACGCCGTTCTTGCAGAGTAGAGTAACTTAGTTCCAATGACTGAATCAGTTGGTTGATTTGATCGACAGAGTAATGATCAGAGACTGGATACTTCAATTCTTGAATATTCTTCTTGGCCCTCTTCTTGAAACTGCTGGTCGTCATCGTCGTCTTCTTATTCTTCTTGAGGAACTCGTAAAGATTGAGGCTTTTCTTGCGTCTCGTGGCTTGGTCTAACTGGATGTAGCGGAGAGCCAAGTCTCTCACTTTGTCTCTGTTCTCGGGCCATGTCCTCAGTTCTCCGTCAGGTCCGTAATGAATAACGCAGGCTTCGATATCACAGAGAGTTGTAAGCTCCTGAGCTTTCTTGAATATCGTCAAGAGTCTGCTTTGCAAACTCGTTGCAGCGAGTGAATAAGAAGAAGGAGACGAATTGGAAGAAAGAGGTGGTCGCATGGTGGTGGCTTTTCTTGTTTGATTCTCGAAACAACTCTCTATTTTTCTCGCACACGAAGAAGAAAAGAAGAAAACAAATGAAACTTGTGATAGAAACTTTTGTGAATTGGAGAGTCTAATTATATATTTATAGATTTTTCTTTGACTTGCGGTCGAAAAAAGGAAATATTTACTTCAGAAAATTATTTAGCCGTTGAGGTTTGTGAGAAAAGAAAAGATTTACTTCAAGACTTTGTAAACTCACATTCAAGTTAATATAACAAAAGAAAAGATTTACTTCAGATTTTTTTACCGTTCTCTCTCTCTCTCCCCTCATCAGTGAACACACGTGCCTCTAGATTTTGTTTGATAGATTTTTGTACGATATCAGTTGAGCTGGCGAATCACGCACAACACAAAGTTTGATATCAAACTTACCAGTTACGGGCTTGTCGTTTGATCCTCAAAATATAAATCTACCAATCAATGTCGCACGTGCCCAAACTGCAAACGCACGGTTTTAAAAGTTCTGTTTTGCTTGAGGATTCGGTGCTCAAACGCAGCGTTTAATCGATTGTGTTCTCCAAAGACATTTTCTTTTTCTCCAAAGACTTGAGTTTCAAGTTTCAACTGCACTTCCACCTCATCAACTTAGTGCCAGCTCAGCATCATTCTTTCACTTCTTTACTCGATTCCTCTGTTTTGCCTTTTCTTCTTCTGTCAAAAGTAATTTCTCCATAAAATGAGAAAAAACAATTTAGGCTTGAACTAAGAGACTAAGAGACAGGAGATCTAAGGCAAACAAAACTTCCACATGAATCATTCCAAAACTAAAAACTCAAATTAACATGTGGAGATGATTTAATCAAAAGACACGCTATAATCAAAGAGCAAACTAGAGAAGCTTGTGAGTGTTGCTACCATAAATAAGAATGTTGTAACATGAAGCAACTGTTTTTTAGTGAAAGTTAAAAGTTCACAAGGTAGAAAAATAAAAGGGAACAGAACAGGGGTATAATGTGACTGGAGAGTACCCGAAATCTGATCTTGTGAAGCTTGCCATCTTCTTGAACGAGCAAGAAGCTGATGCGTTAGCTACCATTTGTTCACCAGCCAGAAAGATTACCGTGTGGGTAAAGAACTTGTTGAGAATCTAAAAGAACTTGATTAGCTAGAGAGGCATATGTTCGAAGTGATGATACAAGCTGCTATATTGGCTCGAAGATCACTGCGATGAGAAATAATGTTCTTGCAAAATGTTATTGGTTCTGTTGATATACCCCACATGAAGATTTCAAAGCCTCTTAGGAGACAAAAGAATCGAAGAACATGATGTAGTAGTTATATGCAATTTAAGATTAAAACGTGATTGACAATCTACAGAGGAAGTAAAGAAACATCTCTCTTTCAAAACAAAACCACATGCATGTTTATTTGATTATACCGAACTTGCAAACTGATAGAAACATAGACACACAAGAAACTAGTAAACATTGGAAGTAAAGCCGATTTACTATTCTCATAATATAGAACATGAATTTACAAAACATATACTGCTTCTGAAAAATGCACAACGTTAACAAGAAGTTTACAAAACATATACGGATTCCAAAAGAAATAACAAGTTTCATTACAAGAAGAGATGAAACTTTGATCAGATCCGTAAGAGATTCTCTAGCCTTTTTGTTGAGAATTGCCTAAGTGTCATAAAGACTCTAGCTCACACCGAAGGTTTCAGCAAAGACCGTTAATCAGAAAGAATCACGCGGAGCTCACGTGGTCATTTAACGGTAAAGAAGGACACTGGAGTAATTAACCAGTCATCTTCTTGTTAGGCTTTTGTCGTCTTCCTCTGTACGGGAAAAGCAGAGTAAAGCAGAGGAGGATAAGGTTAGCAACTCACCGTCAGTGACGAGCTATAAAAAAGCCAACAGCAGCTGAGACATAAGGGTTGAGAGAGCAAGTGAGAAACACAGAGAGCAGCCGCAAGCTTAAGCGTTGTTGTTCTAAGGGTTAAGTGTAACCAAGCTTTCTAGTGGATTTCCGAGTAAACCTCGGCCCAGACGTAACGTCCTCACACTGAGGCGTGAACTGGGTAAAAACCGTGCGTGTCTTTACTGTTCTTATCAAACACAAACACACGAGTGAACAAACGAGAGAGGTGAGGGTTAAACAAACATATCAAGCCTAAAACAGAGCAAAGTTACAACCTTATAACTCAACAATTGGTATCAGAGCCAGGTTACTGGCTGGGAAGGAGGAGAAAGGTTGGAACTTTGTAAAGCTCGAAGCTTTTCTGGAAAAGCTTTGCCCTTTATGCACGATATGACCTCGAGGCGTTCGGAGGTAGAGAAGTTCGACGGAGATGGAGATTACGTGCTCTGGAAAGAGAAGTTGTTAGCTCACTTGGAGCTACTGGGGTTGCTGGAAGGTCTTGAAGACGAAGGAGTCGTCGATGCTGAGAGAGAGGAAGCATCCACTGCTCAAGCTTCCGACAAGACGGAGGAACAGATTCTCAAGGAGAAAACTCTCAAAGAGAAGAAGGGAAAAGCAAGATCTACGATCATCCTAAGCCTGGGAGATCATGTCCTTAGGAAAGTCATAAAGGAGCCCTCAGCAGCCGGGATGCTCAGGATGCTTGACAAGCTGTTCATGGCTAAGTCGTTACCAAACAGAATATACCTCAAGCAGAGGTTATATGGGTACAAGATGTCTGAAGACATGACGATGGAAGAAAACGTAAACGATTTCTTCAAACTGATATCAGATTCGGAGAACGTGAAGGTTACAGTTCCAGATGAGGATCAAGCTATCGTCTTGCTGATGTCACTACCGAAGCAGTTTGATCAGTTAAAGGAAACCTTGAAGTATGGGAAGACAACGTTGGCTCTGGATGAGATTACTGGAGCCATACGATCAAAAAGTCTTGAACTTGGGGCGAATGGTAAAGGCAAGAACAGTTCAGAAGCGCTGCACGTTCAGGAAAGAGGCAGATCAGACAGAAGAGGTAGAAGTTCAGACAGAGGGAAGAGTCAGAACAGATCACAGTCAAGAGGGGATAAGAAAACTTGTTGGATTTGTGGTAAAGATGGTCACTACAAGAAGCAGTGTTTTGTTTGGAAAGAACGAAACAAGAAGTCAAACAGCTCAGAGAAGGGTGAGACATCAAACGTCGTGGAACAGGTCATCGATGCTGCAGGCTTGAATGCAGAAGAAGAATCAAATGCAGTAGTCGATGGAAGAGAGGATGAGTGGATCATGGATACTGGGTGCTCATTTCACATGACCCCACGGAAGGATTGGTTTGTCGAATTTGATGATTCAAAGACAGGAAGAGTGAAGATGGCGAATCAAACCTATTCTGAGATCAAAGGCATAGGCAGTATAAGGATCCAGAATGATGATAACTCTACAGTCCTCATCTCAAACGTGAGATACGTTCCAAGTATGACAAGAAACTTGATCTCTATGGGGACTCTAGAAGATCAAGGGTGTTGGTTTCAGTCCAAAAATGGTGTGTTGAAAGTCACTAAAGGCTGCTTAACAGTACTGAAAGGGAACAAAGTCGGAACTCTATACATACTACAAGGCAAAGTAGTTGCTGGAAGTGCTAATGCAGTAGTAAGCATCAAGAACGAGTCAAAGTTGTGGCACAGTCGTCTCTGTCACATAAGCAAGAAGAATACTGATTTGTTGATAAAGAAAGGTTGCTTACAAGCAGACAAGATGAAGGGTTTCGAGTTTTGTGAAGATTGTGTGTATGGGAAGACTCACAGGGTAAGCTTTGGGACTGCCTTGCACGTCACCAAAGAGAAGCTTGAGTATATACATTCAGACCTTTGGGGAGCACCTTCAGTACCAAACTCCATAGGCAATTGTCAATACTTCATTACGTTCATTGACGATTTCACCAGGAAGGTCTGGATCTTCTTCTTAAGAACTAAGGATGAAGCTTTCAGAACCTTTGTTGAATGGAAGATTATGGTGGAGAATCAATCGAATAAGAAAGTAAAGAAGTTGAGAACTGACAATGGTCTTGAGTTCTGCAATCGAGAGTTTGATGGTTTCTGCAAACAGGAAGGGGTGGTGAGGCATAGAACTTGTGCTTACTCCCCACAGCAAAATGGAATTGCAGAACGCATGAACAGAACAATCATGGAGAAGGTTCGAAGTATGTTAAGCGAGTCAGGGCTTGAGAAACGGTTTTGGGCTGAAGCAGCATCAACTGCAGTGTTTGCAATCAACAGAACTCCAGCCTCTGCTATCGGATTTGAGATACCAGAGAAGGTTTGGACAGGTATAGTACCTGATTTAAGCAGTCTGAGGAGTTTTGGATGCATCGCATACGTACACACCAGTCAAGGTAAGCTCAATCCAAGAGCTAAAAAGGGTGTGTTCCTAGGCTATCCTACAGGAGTAAAAGGATACAGAGTGTGGCTGATAGATGATAAGAAGGTGGTGATAAGTAAAGACGTTGTGTTTAACGAAGAGGTCATGTACAAAGACTCCAAGGAAGAACAACAAGCTACAAAGAAGACAGCAACAGATCCTGAAGTCACTGTCATAAGTACTCCGATAGTGACTACAGATAAGGAAGCTGTTATTCAAGGTGGAGCTACTGATCAGGTTAACATCAACAATGAAGGAGTTCCTCCAATACTGGAACAGAACTCCGAGTCTGAAGATGAATCAGAAGAAGAGTTTCTGCCTCCTAGTCTTGAGGACTATCAGCTAGCAAGAGATAGACAGAGAAGGACAACAAGACCACCAAGGAGATATGACGAGTTAGGAGAACTTGGTTTTGCATATAACCTAACTGAAGATGGTGGAGTACTTGAACCTCAAAGCTACTCAGAAGCGAGGCGTGGACCAGAAAGAGATCTTTGGAAAGGATCTACAGATGAAGAGATGGTTTCCCTTCAAAAGAACCATACTTGGGATTTGGTTGATAGACCAAAGAAGAAGAAAGTGATTGGATGCAAGTGGGTATTCAAAAGAAAGGTGGGTATTCCTGGGATCGAAAGAGCAAGACACAAGTCAAGGCTTGTTGCAAAGGGCTACTCTCAAAGAGAAGGCATTGATTTTCAGGAGATATTTTCACCTGTAGTGAAGCATGTAACTATTCGTCTAATGCTATCAGCAGTGGCTCATTTCAACATGGAACTTGAGCAAATGGATGTCAAGACCGCGTTCTTACATGGGAACCTAGACGAAGAGATATACATGGAACAGCCTGAGGGATACGTGGATGAGAATGCTCCGGAGAAAGTTTGTTTGCTGAGAAAGTCGTTGTATGGGTTGAGACAGTCACTGAGGCAGTGGAACCAGAGATTTGATGAGTTTATGAGGTACACAGGCTACACAAGATGTTTGAAAGACAGCTGCGTCTACTTCAAGATGAACAGAGAAGAAGACAGGATTTACCTTCTGCTGTATGTTGACGATATGTTGATCATATCAAAGGACAAGAAGACAATGAAAGAGCTGAAGGAAAGTCTGAGTTCTACCTTCGAGATGAAAGATCTTGGTCCGGCTAAGAGGATTTTGGGTATGGAAATACAGAGAAACAGGGATCAAGGCATTTTGGAGTTGTCACAGAAAGAGTATCTCCAGAAGATACTGAAATCTTTCAGGATGGAGAACTGTAAACCAGTTAAGACACCGCTAGGAGCACATATGCGGCTTAAGTCTGCTACTGACAAAGAATGGGAACACGAAGCTGATCAGATGAAATATATTCCCTACGCAAATGCAGTCGGTAGCATAATGTACTCAATGATAGGGTCAAGACCAGACCTAGCTTATCTGGTTGGTATGATAAGCAGATTCATGGGTAAGCCGCTTATGTCTCACTGGCAAGCAGTCAAGTGGGTCTTGAGATACATCCAAGGATCTCTAGACACAAAGTTACAGTTCAAGGGAGAAGCAGAGTTTGTGGTAACTGGCTACTGTGACTCGGACTACTCAGCAGATTTGGACAAGAGACGATCCATTACCGGCTATACGTTCACAGTAGGAGGCAACGTAGTGAGCTGGAAGTCCGGACTACAACCAGTGGTGGCCCTTTCAACCACCAAAGCAGAGTACATCGCTCTGACAGAGGCAGCAAAAGAAGCAATCTGGTTGAAAGAACTGATGAACGAGTTAGGGTTCAAGCAAGGAGCAGTGGAGATTCATTGTGAATCACAGAGTGCCATAGATTTGGCAAAGAATGCTGTCCACCATGAGAGGACGAAGCATATTCAGAGAAGGTTTCATTTCATCAGAGACTCGATAACTGATGGTGAAACAAAGGTGTTGAAGATATCAACAGTTCACAACCCGGCGGACATGCTTACTAAAGTATTGCCGGTGAACAAGTTCCTGAGTGCACTAGAGGCACTTAGGGTTACCAGTAACTGATAAAAGTATCAGGATCCGAGGGGAAATCAAGAACACTAGAAAGGAAGAGAAAGCAAGTTGACACTACGGCAAGGTGGAGTTTTGTTGAGAATTGCCTAAGTGTCATAAAGACTCTAGCTCACACCGAAGGTTTCAGCAAAGACCGTTAATCAGAAAGAATCACGCGGAGCTCACGTGGTCATTTAACGGTAAAGAAGGACACTGGAGTAATTAACCAGTCATCTTCTTGTTAGGCTTTTGTCGTCTTCCTCTGTACGGGAAAAGCAGAGTAAAGCAGAGGAGGATAAGGTTAGCAACTCACCGTCAGTGACGAGCTATAAAAAAGCCAACAGCAGCTGAGACATAAGGGTTGAGAGAGCAAGTGAGAAACACAGAGAGCAGCCGCAAGCTTAAGCGTTGTTGTTCTAAGGGCTAAGTGTAACCAAGCTTTCTAGTGGATTTCCGAGTAAACCTCGGCCCAGACGTAACGTCCTCACACTGAGGCGTGAACTGGGTAAAAACCGTGCGTGTCTTTACTGTTCTTATCAAACACAAACACACGAGTGAACAAACGAGAGAGGTGAGGGTTAAACAAACATATCAAGCCTAAAACAGAGCAAAGTTACAACCTTATAACTCAACACTTTTCTTGATTTGGAGCTTTTCTTGATTTTTTTCTTGGTTGATCATATCAGATATGCAGGTTTTGAAAGAGATTCTCAACTTTGAGGGAATCTTTTTTGGCTTTGAGTTTACACTTCATTGCTTTGATCTGAGCATCAAACTTTTCAATTCTCTCGGACAGAGCTTTAGCCATCATCTTCTTCATTAGAGGGCTTCTCGCAAAATCATCATGTTCAAACTCCAACTCCCCAGGGCCCTTGAAGACTGTTTTGAAGCCATGAGAGCGAAGCTTTGCTAGAAACTCTGACAAGTTTCTGCCCAATACAGAGGAGGATTTGAGAAGAATGTTGCTGCGAAGCCTCTTCAAGTCCCAAACGATGAAACTGTTGTCATTGCTTTTGCTCCACGAGATGATCGGATCCGACGAACCATCATCCACAATCTGATATAAGTGGAGGTAGAATGATGAAGAAGATCCAGTTGGGAGTTTGCGAACCATCTTCCTTGGTCGAAACCCTAGATTTTGAGTTATGGGTGAATGAAAAAGAAGAAAATTCAAACCTAAAACTTTGAGAAAATCAAACGAAAATTGAGAGATAGTGTAGAAAGGAAATTTTCACGAGGGGTTGAATGAGATTAGCTCTAAAGCTTTATGACATCCTTATATAGAGATTGATATAACGGTCATTATATGATCTATTTCCTTTTTTTTTTCCTGATTTCCTTTTTTCTTTGTATGACGGTCGAGATATAGTCGGTAAAATATGAACGGTCAGTAATGGGCTCTCTGTCCTCAAAACGACGCCGCGTCTTTGCCACCAATCAGTGCCGCACGTGACCAAATCCTCTTTGCTTGAGCATTCGGTGCTTAAACGCAGCGTTTTAAGTACCATCTCAACTTCCAGCTCAGTGTCTCGATTCCTCTGCTCCTCTCTTTTGTCAAAAAATAACTTACTCCAAATCTATCAAAAGTAGCAAGTCAAGAAACAATTTTTTTTTTTCAAAACAAACCACATAATGATTTGATTAATATATATAGACCGAATTTGAGTATTGATCAGAGCATAGATACAAGAGACAATATTCTTATTTGATAAAACAAGAAGTTACGAAACATATACTGTTTCGAAGAAATTAAGACTAGATGTGGGACTCTAATAGCCCCTCTCGAGATGTGAGTGGAAAACGGTCCAACGGAAACAGCCCAAGCCCAACATCTCGGAAATACCACAGCAAGAT
The DNA here is from genome assembly GCF_000801105.2 of Raphanus sativus. Classification (NCBI taxonomy): domain Eukaryota; kingdom Viridiplantae; phylum Streptophyta; class Magnoliopsida; order Brassicales; family Brassicaceae; genus Raphanus; species Raphanus sativus. Next base: position 14,484,843 of record NC_079511.1, read on the forward strand.
GGGCTATTTTTATAGGCTACATAGGTAGACAACTATTTATATGGGAAATCATCTTGCTGGGCTTAACCATGAGCTCTGATACCATATTAGTGATGGGCCTAACTCACACCCAAAAGCTAGCTCAAGAGTGGAGGATTGCCCATACACATACATATTGCCCAAGGACCATATATTTGGTCGATGTGGGACTCTAATAGTAGTATATAAGAAGTGAAGAGTGGAGTGTTTATTCTCCTTTGGACAAGGCACACCAAATACATGTATTTACTCGAAAGCACTGGTGTTTCTCTACAGCGCTGTAACGTCCATTGCTCTTTTGAAAACTAAACTTACTTAGCTCCTTGGCAACAACCTGATCGTCCTCTTTGTTATAAACTTCTTGGTTTGGTGTTTTGTTTTTGTTGTCATATAGAGTGTGAGAGAGTTAACGTAAACCAGAAGCAATTGTTTTGAAATTTATTCTGTTGAGACAAAAGAAGGATCTGCTGGTGACAATCAACGAGATAAATACATATCACAATGTTTCAAAATAAATTGTTTCATTGAATATCTACGATTTTTCATTAAAGATATGACGATGCATACATATATGAATAGTGTAACTAACCGAATACATTTATATATATGCGTATATATTCAAAATAAAAACATGCAAATGCATAAACATCTTCACTCTCTATGATCATATCAGTTATGTTGCTAGGAATCTCAGAGTTGTCGTTAGGAATGGTGGAGCTAGAGAGATGGTAGAGTAAATCCTTGAAGTAGTCTGTTGTCATCATTGTTAAAAACACAGCCTGAAGACATGTCTGGAAAATCTTGAGAGAAGCTAGGGTTACCGACCAAATTGCCACCATAAAGGTTCTGAAAATCAAAGCAGAAGTCATCTGAAACTATGTTGATGTTGGTAGTATCACTCATACACATGTTCTTATTCAATCGTACTCATACGCATACCCCTCGTGATCAAGACAGAGCATGCGTACCATGTTTCGTCATCTAACAATCTTATTCCTTATTCTTCTAGATTATTCCCCATGTAATACGAAACACTTTCATGGGCTCAAACAACAACTCTTTTATTTACTCACTCTTTTAGGCCTTCTTCCTTGAGTACCGATAGAGAATAGGTAGGTGTGAGACCTGGTACGTATCAATTTATCCCTCTACGAACCCAACACAACATAATTAATAGCCGAATAAAATTCCTCACAATGAATTATCGTACCAGAAAACCATACCAAGACTCCACTGAAACTTACTGGGCGTCATCAGAGATTTAAAATATTTTGCCAAAGCTGAGTTACTGAGGAGTTTGACCATTTTCTGCAAGCACGGTTGTGTAAGTTTTTGGCTGCACGTTGCAGCGTGGAGCTAGTTCTGCTTCTTGATTTATTAATCAATGTGGATGACTAGAAAAGTTGTAGAAGTGTGCAAGGACTTTTAACATGTCTTCTTTGCATTCCACTCATCACTGAACCTTGTTGAATCCAGTTATGTTTTGAGTTTTACTGTCACACACTCGAATAGATTCAGACCGGACAGAATATTGAGTGATCCGGTTTTTCAATTTCCGGTTTATTAAGCAGTCGATTTAATTCAAACCCGATTTCCATCAGGATTTAAAAGTAATAACCAAACAAAGAGAAGATTAGCAAAAACAAATGGTTTCTATAGTGACCATAGAAGAACAAAAGCAAATCTGCAAACACGTTTTCCCTTTTTTTTTTCTCACACCCGACGTTTCCTTGGCAATCTGCAACCATTATGAGCTTTCCTAGTAGTGTCCTCGATGTAGACAATAGGATTCTGATCATTCCTTGAATTGGAGTAACCGCTCCTAAACGCCACAATTGCGTTTCTCTTCTTCTTGAAATGCGTAAACCCATTCACCTTCACCACCACAGACTTCAGACCCATAGCCTTAACTCTCCTCCCAATGTTCTCAGCGGTAGCATCAGCCGTGTAACTCGTCATCTTCCTCCCACCTTTCAGGTCAGGCACACTACCCGACGTAGCCTTGCACTTGACGTTCCCTTTGGAGTCCGTAACCGTGACGAAAGTGTTGTTCCTCAGCAGCTTGATGTGAATGATGTCAGCGTTGGTCTCAAGGTTGGGGCGATGGAAGTGAGAGAAGAGCCCCCCTGTGGCGACTCTACGTCCTTCATCCTCCTCTATCACTCCCCTGACAAAGTCCAGGTCTTTGGAAATCCCACCGGTCCGGAAGTTGTCCTTGAAAAGGTTGGACTGAGTGAAGCTTTGGTAGCTGGGTGCGGGTGCAGAAGAGAAGCCGCTTCCTCCGGTGCTTGGTAAGCCTTCTTCTTCACCGGACTGAGAAGGTAAGGTGTTTGGTAAGCGTGATCTAAAGGGATTCTTGAAGGTGGGAGGAGCGTTAGGAGACGGGTAGCCGCCGTCTCCTGCTCTGTTTAAAAGGCCTGATCTCAGTTCACTGAAACTACTGAAGGTGGAGGAGGTGCCCTTTCCTCCTCCTCCGGAGTTTAGTAAGCCTGCTTTTATTTCACTGAAGGTTTTGGAGGGTGAAGCATTAGGATCCGGTGGGGCGGACTTGTTCTCGGAGTTTCCAGTAACTGGTCCTTGCTCTCTCCCACCTGTTCAAGTACCAATCAATCATTACAGAAACTAATGTTTTATGGATTCAGATTCCTAATCAAGATTACACATTTTTTCGCTAATCAAGATCTCAGAAAACTTCTTACGGATCCAAACATGGTTCTATGTCTCAGAAATGAACAAATCAAAATCGACAAGAGATAAGGATGGGGAAAGGACGAACCAGAGAAGCCATCTGATTGAGACGAAAATCGACAGACCGACTTGATTCCACCGTAGCTTCGGATCAACGAAGGAAGTGGAGAAGCTCGAAGATGACGAGAAACACCATTCATTTTTCCTCTTACTCGCAAATCTAGTGGGTGGGGGTTTAGGGTTTTTTTTTCGGAAGTTCCGATCCCCTCAGCCCTCAGTAGATCTGAAAATGAGCTTTTATTGGGCTTTTCATTTTATATGGGCCTCTCTAACTCATTGATCTATTTCCACAATGATCTAACTAATCGAATTAACTACTGAAATGTCATTAAAAAAATTTAATCGAGTTTAAACCGACCGAAACCAAAATCTTCAGTAAAATTTCCATTAACCAAACTGTTGAATCGAACCAGATTTTCGTTCGATTCAATTCGGTGTAATTTTGTGTTAATTGAACCAAATCAAAAACCGAATAACCCGAACCAAAATAACTGTTACAAACCGTAACTGCAAGCATATTATAATTTACACACATCTGCAGGTCCTTCACGAATAACAAACGAAATATTACAACCCATTTGAACAGAAAACAATACAGATTACTTTGACCTAACGTAATAAAGACTCTTCCACTTCTCGACTCTCCTTCTGAAACTCAGTCAAATCACAACTAACTGAGAATTTAACCCATCTCTTTCGATCCATATGATCCAAACAAGGTTTCATCAAGAGACCAACCATCACCATCACAAAGCTCACCACAGCCACTTTAAGTGTCGACAAACCAACAACCAAAATTATCAGCACAACGGGAGGAACACATATCAAAATCAAACCAACGGTTCCCACAGGTATCCTATACGGCCTCGACGCAGCCGGATACTTCACCCTCATCCTAACAAACGCCACAAACTCCAAAACCATCCCACCACAGTAAAGCATATTCTTCGCAGCCACAATCTCCTGAAAACTCAATCCAGACAAGAGCAAAACACCTGAAGCCGAACACACAATCCCTAACAAAGGCGTTCCGTGACGAGACCTTTCTGCAAAAACCTCGGGAAGCATACCGAGCTCAGCCATTCCAAGAAGCTGAAACGAGTCGCTACTCATCTCGGCTACGAACATTCCCATGTTCGACGTAGCTGCAGCCACTTGAACCCACGCTCTCAACCATACTCCACCGATGGTCCCTGCGACTTCAGCTAAATAACCGTCAGTCCATAGCTCGCGGTTCAAAGGTGTAGCCCCGGTTCCAGACAAGAGAGGGAGGAAGTTAGAAAGAGTTATGAAGATCACACTGTAACACAAAGCCTTGGGAAGTGTTTGCTTCGGGTTCGCCACTTCACCGGCTAGTGTGCTAACTGAATCCCAATAGTTTAAGTTCCAGAAAAGAGTATTTAGATACAAGTTCCAGTTCACATCTCTTATATCCGTTACAAGCCACCTCGAAGGCTGGAGGTTTGGGATCGAAATGAGACTCATTACAGCGAAAGGAAGCATGGAAAAGACTCCCACTAGAACCGCGGTCCATCCGACAATGGTTAGACCTCTGTAGTTTAGGTAAGTGAGCAAGAGAGTCAATAACAAGATGGAGGCGACTCTAGGCAAACCGGTGGATAAAACCGGTATAGCTGATTTAAGATAGTCGAGGAAGAGGACAGGATAGAGAGCGTTGTCGATGACTCCGCAAAGCCATTTCATCCAACCTACTTGAAACCCCCAAAAGGGTCTCAAAGCAGAGGAGACCCAAACCACGAAACCGCCGTTAACTGGGAACATTGTGCTCATCTCCGCAGTGATGAGTGCCTCTGGAATACACCAAATGAATGGGAAGATTATAAACCCGAGAAGAGCTAGTAATGGTCCAGCTGCGTTCACGATGCCTTCAGCACCAAAAGGACCTCCTGAGACTTCGTAGAATATGAGGAAAACGAGTGGTATCATGGAAACTTTCTTAATCGAATTGGTTGCTGCTTTAGGCGATGGAACATCATCGTAAGGATGGTTCTTGTTGTTGTAGTCTTTCATGGCGATGATCCTTCACTTCTGAACTAACCAAAGAAAACCAAAGAAAAGCGCTTAGAACAAACTATCCTTGACACAAGGTTGAAGTTAAACCTTTTAATGAGAAAAAAAAACCTTTAGTGAGAGGTGAAGAAGAAGCACTAACCGTGAGATAGATAATCAAGGGTTTGTTGTCTCGAGATTTGTAAAGATTGAGCGACGTTTTAAAGAGAAAACAAAACAAAACAGTACCATACTCTCATTGACCTCATATCTTTTAAAAGAAAAGAAAGTGTGGTCCTCTGTTTTATGATTGTCCATATCTTATCCCATGTGACAAAATAATATTGAAGGACGAATCCTTGAGAAAGATGAGTAAACAAGCGACTGAGACGGTGGTGATGGAACCTCTGAAGTGATTGAGACACGACCACAGCTTTGTTTTCAGGCAAGGAAATGGTCAGACACTAACACATTCCTCTCACTAAAAACAACAGAGCTTTGTTTCTCCACATCCGCTTTAGCTTCTGGCAACTTACTGACCCTTAGAATCTCATTTGTTACTGTAGAAGTTGCATTGCTATCTTTCTCAACGCTCTTCTTCTTTGGGGTTCTTTTCTGAGAACTTCCTACAGTTGTTGGAGCTGAGCTTTTGGGCCCTGAAGCTGCCATTCTCCCTTGCTTCTTCCTTGAAAGATCTTTGGTAAAATAAAGCAAGAAAAAAACTGAATCAGTAATAAAACAAACAATGTGAACCGAATCTTGATTATTATTAACCTGCAGCTCTTGCAGTGATCTGATGCAGAAACCCATTTGAGTTGTATTGACTTTCCAACGAAGCAAGCTGGGAACCAAAAATGTCAGATGGTTAGAAATCGATTATACAAAACTGTTCAATCACACTTTTTCACAATCTCTAAGCCAGAAAACATTAGATAAAAAAGGACACCTGAAAACTAATTATAGTCTAAATTAAAAGATGGTCATCTCTGCATTTCTCCAAACTAGGACCAAAGTTGAATAAAAAAACACTACATTCTGTCAAAATTCAGTTCCAACCTCACTTTTAAAAATAAGGTAGAACACTGTGCACTTCATTTAAGAGTGAGTATTAAGGACAGGGAAAGAAAGTCAAGAGTGACTTACACTGGAAAAGGAGCAAGATTTGGGGCGAGGATGGAGAAGTCCAATACAAGTATTGATCTTGAGCCGACCCTTTTGATGTAACACCGGCCTGACACTCGCTGGTCTATGTATCTGCCAACAAATTTCCATGGCTGCCCAAACAAACACAAGAAGAAGAAGGCAAAGTGTCTCTGTCTGTGTACTCTTGTTCAGGTAGGAGATTTATACTGAGAAGAGAGAGAGACAGAGAATGTTTGTTCTTAAAGCATCCCCTCCATTGTCTCACCACGCCATTCTCATTCACTGATAATCATCTTCTCTAAAATATTGTTAAAATAATAATTAAATATAAGAGAGATATAAGCCATGTGCTAGTTCATATTATTATACTCATGAAAAGATGTTTAAATCATGTTAAGGTTATAACGACATGTAGCAATAGAACTTCATTTTAACTTATAGTTTATATCATTGAGAATGAACATCATCATACATACGTCGTCTAGTGAAATGTGATTTTCTTCTTCTTCTTTCTTTATGTATAGCTCGTGACAAAGATATAGCTTGGCCGTTGCATATGCGCCATGTGTCAGACAACCTTCCTATTTACAAGTTGACGTCAAAGCCTAAGCCATCCTCTTTTCCCAACACTGACCGTTGATTTAGAATCTTCAAAGGGTACACCTATACGAACAAGATACGAATCCGATGAATACAAAGCTAATTTACTTCCCCGGTTCCCCCACTTGAAACCCTCTGATCGATTCAGTAGAAATGCAAACCATTCTGTGGCTTTCACTCTATGGATCTTTTAGAAGAGGACTAACAAGAGATTTGTAAATCTGTTCATGAGGTCGAACTCCATTAAGAACCATGTAATCATGTAGCTCAACAACCTCTTCTCCACCGCGATTATTTTTACTAAACGATGTAATCAGAGTTCCATACGTTATAGAATCAGGAACAACACCTCTCTCAACCATACTCTTCAACACCTCCTTCGCTTTCTCGTAGCACCCAAACTTGCACAGATGATTGAACATGATGTTGTAAGTCACCAGGCTAACCAGTTCCTCACCCTCCTCCTGCTGCTTCTGCATTTCGGATAAGACCCTCGCAGCTTCTTCCACATCCCCGGCTAGGTTGCACGGGTACGCCACTTGGGTGCCGTCTCGCGTACCGGGTTCGCCGAGGGGACGGGGACGTCTCGGAAACGCCTGGGAAACGTCCCCAACACATATGCCGTGAACCCGGGACGGCAAGACTAACCGGGGACGGGTTTAGTCTGAAACCGGAGACGTCTCGGGAACGTTTCTCTTGGAACGGAGACGTATCCGTTTGACTTTTGGTGTGACGATATGTAAATGTTTAACCATTCCATATTTATTTTTAATTGTTTTATTCTATTAATTCTAAAAAAAGTTAAAAGATGCACTAAAGAAAGTTGTTTATCAATAAACAACACGTGAGAAGTTCTTGTTTCTTTCTGATTTTAGTGTTTTGATGTTTAGGTTTTGAAGTTTATTGGGTTTGAATTATATTTCATTAATACAGTTTTCTGATTTTTTTCTCTGTATATGTTTTCTGTATACGAATATATGTGATTTCTTGTGTTGCTGATTTTACTTGTTGTATCATATTTTTTTTTGTGATTTCAGATTAAGAAGGTGAACTCTCAAACTGTAAATGTCATAACTTATAGATATTTATATATTTTCCTATATTTTGGTTGCCGTTTCTATGCCGTACTCGTATCTAAAAATTTTAAGTTTGCCGTTTCCCGTCCCCGTTCCCGTCCCCGTTTCTTGTACCCGTTCCTGTCCCAGGGCTGCTTAGATCCCCGGTTTTGAGAGACTCGTTCAGCGGCGTGTTGTAAGTCACAGCGTCCTTTCTTTCCATAGCGTTCACCATCCCTTCAGCCGCGCCACTCATTCCTTTCTTGCTTAATCCATTCACAGTCGAGTTGTATATCACAAGATTCGGCATCTTCTTCATCTTGACCATACCATCATATACCACCATAGATTTCTCCACCTCCCCTTCCTTTAAGTATCCATCGATCAAAGTACCAAAGGTAATCGCATCAACACTCAAACCGCGAACCAACATCCTCCCTAGAATCTGCTCACCACAAGCCATCTTCTTCTCCGTTACGAAATGGTGCATGAGCGTGTTGTAACAAACCAAATCTTCCGCAAGTTTAATCCCTCCTCTCTGGAACTTAACAGCTTCCTCTACATATCCGTTTCTCTTGCAGCATCCTCTTCATCAGAGGACAAACCACATCTTAATATGGATTTCTACAAAAAGAAAAACACTCCCCATATCGGCTTTCCGATAATCCTGAAACCGTGAAGCCCTTTCTCTTGCAGCATCCTCTTCATCTTGTAAGGCTTTTAACTGAAATACAAGAGAAATAAAACATTACATAAACACTTTTAAAGTGAGAGCTCCGTTGCAAAAAATCACTTTGTAAATAATAGTATAGATACATTATAAAAAAATTTACTATCTAAAATTTTCAAAATTTTCTGCATTTTGAAAAAAAAATATAAATTTTTAATGAGAAATTGCCAAAAATACCATTTTCATAGTACCACTTTTCATGTTTACACTAACCACTTTTACCACTACTTTTAATGAAGGGTTTAGATTTGAACGTTTAGGATTTAGGGTTTAGATTTTATGTTTTAGGGTTTAGATTTGATGTTTTAGGGTTTAGGGTATAAAGTTTAGGGTTTAGAGTTGAGGATTTAGGGTTTATAGTTGAGGTTTCAGGGTTTAGGGTTTAGGATATTGAATTTAGGGTATATAGTTTAGGGTTTAGAGTTTAGAGTTGAAGATTTAGGGTTTAGGGTTTAGAATTGAGGGTTTAAGATTTAGAATTTTGGATTAAAATTTTGAAAAGCATATAAAAACAAAGATATAAAAGTCTTTAACATTTTAATAAATAAGGTACTTTTGAAAATGTGTACTTAATGGTGGTAAAGATGAATAATGGTACCTTCAAAGTGGTATTTTTGAAAATTCTCCATTTTTAATCCTAATATCATTAGTTTCTTTTAAATATACAATTTTTTTATGATTTTTAGTAATTTTGTACATGTTGAATTAATACAGTTAACCAAAAGAAATTGATAAAAAAATTATCTAAGATTCTAATTTTAAATATATAATATATATTCTTAAATATTGTTTAAAATAAAAAAAAATATTTTATCTTAATTTTATGCTTAATTAAATGATATTTATATTAATTATTGGTAAAATAATAAAATATATATAATATTGGTAAATTTTATTTTTAAATATAATTTAAATTTTTAAAAATTTATCACCGCACATAATTAAATATAATTTATAATATTGGTAAATTTTATTTTTTAAATATATATATATTGTATATTATATGTCATTAATTATGTGCAGGAGAAGCCAACAATTAAGTGCATGAAAAGCCGACATCTATTACTATAAAATAGACTTTTCTGGCACCTCAGCCCTCCACGTCATCAGGAAGCTTGGGGCGTTTTGGGACACCTGTCACTACTAAACACGACGACGTTTACTCAATTCAAGTTGATAACGATAATTCCAGAGCTCAGTTTTTTTCACATTCCCCCAATTATATCCAATCCCATTCAGTCTACCTCTTCGCATCTCCCAGTAAACGGCTGAAGGTTCGGTTATAAATATCCCGCTACAACTCAAACGAGATCCAGAAAATAGTTTGTTTAAGCAGTCGATGGCGTCTTCATACACTCTCTTTACCGATTTGACAACCGGGCGCTGCTCCGGAGGTTCATCTGCTGAGGTTTGGAAGGCCAGAAACGTCGTCAACAAAGGCATGGAACTAATGAGTGTTGACCTGTTGCTCATTGATGAGAAAGTAAGAACCTTTGTTTTCGATTTACCCTGTCGACGCTTAGATTCACTCTGATTTACTAATATTTGTTTTACCCCTTTCCAACAGTCAACAATTATTCAAGGGTCCATTGGTGCGATTCGACAGCTGAGATTCAGACAACGACTCACAGAAGGCCTGTGGAAGATGTCTGGAGTATGGGTGTCATCACTTACATTCTGCTCTGTGGAAGAAGACCCTTTTGGGGTAAGACAAGACGTGATATTGAATGAGTTGTAGAAAAAAAAGCTAGGTAATGAGAACAAAAACTGACTTCGAAACAAACACATGGCCAACGATATACAAGGGAGCCAACGATTTTGTGAAGAAGTTGTTTGTATAGGAGCCATGAGCATGGTTAACAGTAGGTGAAGCACTATGTATATTCTTAACAGCCAATGTTTATGTTTATAGGTTTACAGTTCTTTTGGATTTGGTTTCTTAGGCGTTTAGCAGCACACGCATGGGAGAGAAATTTTAATAGACATATTTGTTCTTGTCAACACGTCAGTTTCTAAAGTTAGCCGGCTTAAGAAGATTGCTCCAAAGGTAATCAAAAAGAAACAAAGAATGTGTTTCATATTCATATGAGTTTTAACTCAACCGAAGTATGTTTTTGAAAGGTTCGGGAGACGACTATTGATGATGATGAGCTGGATGATCTCATAGACCAGTTTGATACCATTGACAAGAAGGATTCCATTAGTCTTGTGGATACGAGACAAGTAAGAAGATAACAAAACTTGCAATACAAGCAATTCAAGGCAGTAGTGCATAAACTCACTAACCATTTTTCACAGGCTCTTACGAAAGATCTTCCTTGGAAGCTCAAAGATGCAAGATTAGCTGCGATTATTCAAGCAGTAAGTCTGCTCACTTGACGCTTCCACGTTAATAAAAACATCTGTCTTTGCAGATAGATAGCAACACCGATGGGTTAGTGAACTACGCTGAATTTGTGGCCTTTACTTTATACATTAGTCAACTGGATCAGCATGACTCTGATCAGTGGGAGCAGAGGTCAGGAACAGCTTTCGGGAATTTTGACATGGCCAGAGATAGGTTTATAACATCTGAGGGAACCAAAATTGGTCAATCTCATATTTCTTATATTCACCTTGCTTTTAATTATTGTTTAATCAAGTTTCCACCTTTGCAATAAACGAGTTTAACGCTCTATAGAATCACTTCTTGCAGAAGCTGACGTTGATGAAGATGGAGAATCAGCATTCATGAGTTTAGCAGCTTTCTCGAAAAATCATTCTGGTTACCAGCTTTCCGAAAAATGTAAATCACTTTTTTTTATAAGTGAATTATCCTAAAAATGAAGCATTGTTTTGTACATGTACAAAAGGTTAAAGTTAATAAATCATATAATACCAGAAAAAAAAAGATAAAAACATCAGAAGATTTTCTAGGAGAGTTTTTAAAAACCCAAACAGCACTAACACATAACTACGAGAATCTCAGCCAAGTGGGCATTAGAGAATGGAACTTCTTCCTCCCCTTCCTTGCTAGAATCGTGTTTTTAATATGATGATCTATTCCCTTGAAGTTGGGTCTGTAGAAGAGCAGACTGCATTGTGCAAACAGTTGTTTCAGCAGCCAGCTTACGGAGTGTCTGAGGCAAGTATAAATCACTTTCGCAATTAGAGATATGAAGATTATATTTTCTGCTCATAAACAAAAAACATTTTTTACAATGACCATATGATTCAAGAAGATCTTATACAGGCCAGATGTGATTTTTGTATTTGATATCAAGGAACACCCATATGGTCAGAAGGTTTGGGATTGTTTTCCCTGAACAGATAATTTTGTATTTTTATTTGCTTGTGATGATAAAATATGTAATTACACATAATTCAGACTTTTACTTGAAAGAGAATTCCAGAGCTTATGGTAAATAAAAAATAAATAAATGGAATATAGAGGAATGTAATAAGATGAATGAAATGCAGTAGAAAAAAATGGAATATATTCATTCTATTTATTTATTTGATAAAATCGTTATGGAATGGTTTACTTTGTATCCCCTATATATTATTTTAGGAGCACTCATAAAAAATAACCTTTGCTTGATGTGTTATTTACACATTGCCATTTCCTAGGTGTCACTCCCACATTCACTCTCATCCCTAATTTAATAGAAACCTTAAATTACTAGAATAATTACAAAGTGTGCCATTGATATATCCCAAACTAAAACTGATATTAATCTACTACTAACCTATACGAAATCAAAATAAGTGTATTATTCATATGTATTAATTGGAAAAACGTCATTGTGTCTGATATGGAAAGTATATGTTTCACTTATTGCCAAATCCCACCTACATACTATATTTAACTTCGTATTAATCATTCAAATAGTTTTAAGCAAACGCAAATATTATAATTGATATCAAAGGAGTATGTCAATTTATTATTGACGCTTTATTTGGTCTCAAGCCATATAATATATCTTCTAACCTAATGATGTATGTTATATTGTGACCTCTGCTACTACAATAATCCCCTTTCTATTATTTGAGGAGACCACTTTTAAAAAAAACCTTTAATTCATGTATTTATTACAAGTGTGACATTTCTTATGTGGCAAATCCACAAGCCCTCTCACCTATTCAATTACATAACATGCCATTGATCAAAACATTATTATTTAACTAAACATTTGTATAGTCCCTTAAATTACTTTAATTTTGTCAACATTCATATCACATATATACACATATATACGTATCACATCTATAAAGTTATAATCATTTATATGACATCACATATATATGTATCACATCACATATTGGTCTAATTTTTTATTCAACATGAATATAGATGGTTACATGTTGTTCTAATTTTTTTATTTAAAATGAATATAAATGGTTACGTATTGGTCTAATTTTTTTATTCAAAATGAATTTTATATTCAAAATAATTTAATATTATTATGTGTATATTTTTGAATCTAAAATTATTTTATACACTATGTGTATTGACTACGTGTTTGAATCTAAAATAACATCAGTCTAAACCCTATACATATGTCCCATATTAACGATATAAACTAATTCATGCATTGATTTATTCTATAAAAAATCCTTAGTAAATAGTATTTATTTATTTTTTAGTAACTTCCCATAAATATAAGAGTAGTGATTAATCAATTTTGTACGCTATTGGAAAGGAAATATATGATCACCTTAAATCTGCAATAGTTTTTATATATCAAAATCGTTTTCGTGAACATAATGGTGGAAGTCTTTTTCTATATAACATAGTCGTTGACCACCACTATATTATGCATTATTTATAACAGTATTTTTATATAAGTTCGGGGGTTAAATAAACAAATTTATTTGTTATCTGAAGGAGATGACGTGTAATTGTGTCAGCTAACAAATATTGGTTATATTTCATGAACAAATCATATAATATATATCTATATTTTACGATTTATGTTTCTATAATAAAAAGGGGATGATCAATCGCATTTACTCTCACGACTGAATCAAAATAATGTTAGATTTGTATTCACTTGCCAGTAACAATTGATTTAAATTTGTTTTCTATCAGTTTCTTATATTTCATCTTTCTGATTAATTTTATACAGGAATTTCCTATATTTTAAATAACATGTTTCCTATAATATCTCTGCATTTATCTTTGGCAATTATGATTGATTTTTCTTTGTTTGAATTCACATTATATTGACAAAAGTCGTGTAATACTTGCTGCATAAATTTAATCTTTGAAATAATGTAATTAATGCAATATTGAAGCAAATTGATAAATTTAAATATGTAGGAAACTTAAATATTGGAATCAGCCTAATATGGTAACAACTAATTGATCTCTCAATCACATTATACACTTTCCGTTTAATAAAGCAGTGTAATTTATATTTCTCACTATAAATATATTGTTCGATAAGAGTGAAATTCATTAGACTCTGGAAGCAGTACACATCTTTTGGTGAAGAGACCATAGAAATAGTTTTCGTGGATGATAAAGTAAGTTGTTCTTTGTATATAGTTTCATAAAATATCGATATTGTAATTTGTTTTGTATCTGATGCTCACATTTTATTAGGGCGATAAGATCCATGCTTTCAATTAAAAGGAACTGGTGCACCAGTTTGAATCTTTCTTCATCCAAAAATGTTCCAAACTTCTTTTTAATTTCTCTTTGACCCCCTCATACGGTTCTTACCGGACAACCAACCACCCTTACAAGATTGTTTTTTTTTCCTACCACCAGGGTTTGAAACTGTGAAGATCTCCCAAACCAATTCTCTGGCCTTCAACCTGTGACCTATCGTTCGATATTAGATGAAACATTCTATCCTGATTTTTAGTTGGTAAGTGATCATTATCTATATCTAAATTTTAAAAAGTTATACTTACTAATATTTTTATGCAAAGATACCCAGAAGAAACTGTACAAATTATCATCTATACATATATAATTTAATTGATGATGATTTGAAAATATATTTAGAAATTGAATAAGCAGATATAATTGGTATAGTTTCTTAACTAATTGGACAATATTAAATTTAGTCCTTGCAATCCCTTAATTTAAGCCCAATATTTTTAACTAAGCAATCAATATTAATACTAACATGCAAAAATTTTGACCATATAAATTATTAGATTCTTTAATATGTTCAAATATGATAGTCAATATTGTTTTCTATTTGTTTATTTTTAGTTATAATAATTTTTAAAAATTTAAAATTTAAAACAAAAGTTATGGATTATTAGGATTAAAGTTTTGGCATAGACTATTCATTTTCTTTTCAAATCGAGGTGGAATTAACCACGTCAGTTATTAATATATTCTTGAGTTAATGTTTACTAAGTAAATAAAAAATAAATCTAAAACCAATTAATATCAGTTTCCAAATATTCTAAACTAAATTGAAAATAATAATTGACTTGGTCGATAATTTTAAAATTTATTTATTTCAGTTTAGATTTAAAATAAAATAAAAAAATCCTAGAACCAGCTAAAGTACAAATGTGTATATAAATTTATATGTTATTATAAAAAGTTAGTGATCTATATAGTACATGTTCTAAGTGTTTTTTACTCTATCTCAATCAATTTATTACTAAACTTGGTATGCAATTCAATATGTTTGACCGAAATAAAGACATTTACCGTTTCCTATCATACATTACAATTCATGATCATGTCATTATGATAATGGCCATCATCGGTATAAATCATTATCATGTCATTAATTGCGCATATTTTAATTCAATTTTATGTGCTTAGGCGAATCACAATGTCAATCATGTCACTAATATTTTTAATATTATGAATTGATATTACGAAGTACATAAAATTCAAAATCAAAATTTATAATAAATTGCAATCCCTTAACTTAAGTCACAAGACCTTGAGATTAAGAAATCTCAATAAATATTAATAGATTAACAATGTTATTGTTAATCAATAAATGTCTTTATATAATTTGGTATCATCATTGTTAAGTAAGACTAGAAACTTAGAAACAAATTCTAATGATGGTATGTACCAGATTAAAATGATCAGATCTTTTATTATCATTTTAATTAATTTCTAGATAGCTTAACCATAAATACATTACGGTAATCACGATGGTCTAATGTTTATCACTTTGATAAAAAGAAAGAAAAAAAGTTGGTCGAGATTAAAATGAAAGAAATAGATTAACAATGTTATTGTTCATCAATTTACATATGAATCAAAAAGATAGTTTCTGATCGTAATTTAACCAAATTCGATTCAATATTAAATTTAAGTTTTATATGCAAATTTAAATAACATTATTCTAAGGAAATATAGATATTAAGAAAAATTTAAACTTAACTGTAATTTATACAATATCGAAAAAATAGAAAATTGATATACACAATCAGCTTTTTGGTTTCGGTTAATATTTTTAATTTACTATAAATCTATTTAAATTATCATTAATAATTAAGAACCACACACAAATTTTGGGGATTTACTTGCGAAACATTACTAGACAAGTTTTTTAAAAAATTAAAAAAAAATCTAAACAATTGCACAAATTGTAAACTACTCTTATAGGAAGACAAACTTTCACAAAATTTATTTCAATTACATCTACCAAAAAAAAATCGAAGCTTACTTTCTATTACATGCACAATGACCTTCAATTTTTATTATATAATATGTAATATTTGTGCCTAAAACTTTTACCATTATAATATCTATAGATTAAAAATTATAATCTTTATTTAATTCATTCACCCCGCGCAAGGCGCGGGTATCACCTAGTTTTGTTTATATTCTTGTGGAATTGATGTTGGCACATTCTACATACTGTCCACATGATATTTAACAATACAAGTATGTTCTTTAAATTAAACATAAATTTTACTTTATGTTTACATTCCAACAAAATAACTCTCATATGACTATCAGCTTTTAATTTACTTTTATTGAATCAATTAGTCACACTCATTTTTGTCAATCCACTTCAACTAAGAAAAACTTCAAAAAAAAAATTACAAATTCATGTAAGAATAAAACATATAAACCCGGCGCGTAGCGCCGGAATACCACTAGTGATAAATATAATAGCTCTCACCCTATGATGTCAATATCATCAATTAGGTGCAGGAGAAAACAACATGTGTTTTTATCTCAAAGAGTATTTTGTTGTGTTTGAATGGGGAACAAAGCCCAATCTCAGCCTAGACTTTAAAAATTTAGGATCCACTAACATCTTCTCCCTTTTCTAGTATTGTATTTTATTCGTGCCTTATCTTCCACGATTGATTGCATAACCTATGTATATAGCGCCTTTATTCCTCATTGAATCCACTTCATAAAGTCTCTCCCTTAACGCATTTTCTCAACCTCATCTCAAATCCGTAATTCCTGAGACTATAAATAGAGATGAAGACCTCGCCAAATCTCACAGCTTCACGAGATCAATCATATTCCTTCCTTACAAACACAGGATGTCATCATATTTTTCATTCGATCAATCGGTTCATGGTTTCTTCGCCATGATAAAACAGGGTTTCGCTTGAGAAGAAGACAAATCCTAATAGGAGGATGTTGGATAAGCTTTGATAGCTTGTAGCTTAAGATATCATTAACAAGTCGGTTAAGGACAAGATAAGCTTAAATATAAACCTATTAGTATTAGGAGTTATCTATTACTTGTGGGATAAGGAAAACTACTCTACTATATATACACATACCGAGTTGTGGTAATGGTATAACGATTAGAGAGAAGTTCTTAGTTTTGAGTTTATTTTCTAAGAGCAATAAAGAGAGCAAGTTCTTTATATTTTGGTGAGACTTCGAGTTACGACTGTCGTTGTCTTTTTTTCATTGTCTCAATTGGTTATTGATTTCTCCGCTATGACTCGTAAGGAAAATCGCCGGCCAGCTAACTCGAATATGCTTCCACGGAAAATATATTTGACTCCTCCACCTTGTAAGCAGAACTGCCTATGTTATCTCCGGTTGGCTTGTTCCATAAGATGAAGCATATTAGCTACTGCGGGAGAGAATAAAAAGTAGAAGGATGATGGGTAATATGCAGAACAGCAAAACTAGAAAATTTACATAGCCGCAACTTCGGCCATTAGTGGTGGCAGAAGGAAATACTTGGTGGCGTAGGAGGGAGGACATCACTTGACAGTTGCATTGGTCGGGGTTGGTTTCTGTAACTAGTGCCTGCACTTCCTGTAAATTTCTCCAATGAGCAGCTTTAGTTTATCAACAACAAAAGAAAAGGTCATGTTGGTGCTCATATCAAACGTGTCATTTGAACTCTTATTTGAGGTTTCGCTTCCTTCTTTGACCTTTTTGTCTGTGATAATGTTTATCAATCATATATGTTGAGTAAATTTTATTTGGTTCTTGCAGACTAGGCAAGCCTTTGCACCAGAGCAAATAAACAAAAGTTGTTATGTTATTATGCTTGCCAAAGTGCATTATGATGGGAGGGGACTCAATACCACATGATGTTGATCCTGATATAGACAGATCGGTTATGCCAATCATCCGTTTGCAACAACTGTTACCAATATTGATCAAGACCTCTCTCAAAAAAATGTGTACCAAAAGCAAGGTGTTCCTTTCCGGATTCATGCTGAGCGTAAAGCTGAAACGAAAAAGCTTAAAGCTTTACAAAATATAAGTTTTTTCACAAGTTGTCAATAAGTTTCAAAAAATAATGATTTTTGGTCTAATTTTACATGAGGAGAAGCTGAACTATCTGGAGATTGACAGTCAAAATTCCAGAGATATTTAGAGGCTATATAGCTTATGCACTCAAAAAGACACGCAAGGCATAGATGCTCAAGTTGGATAAATGAAGACCCTCCTGCTTACTCTCAAGCTTGGTTTCTCTTTTTTTGCCACAAAAAAACCTTTGGTTTAGTCTTCCATGTTTTCAAACTTATTCAATCAATAAAAACATATTTCAACTTATTCATCAGTGTCGATAGACATGTCATATGTGCGTGTGGTTATGATCCAATTAAGAATAACTTTTTCTGAGAAAACGTTAGCTGGTTAAATAACTATCATAGACTGCAACATTATTTTGACCCAAAAAAAAAGACAGCAACATTATAAACTCATCTTAGGAAAAACAAATTCTGCTACATAACCCACTTCTGGTGTGTTGGCTCTGATTCCATATAGCCATTGACTCGAACGTTTTTAGTTAGCTTGGACGCACCCACTGATATTGGGAGAAGCTGATTATAGGAGGAAAGCTGATTAATTTGATGATATGACTCTTTTAGAGAAAGTATTTGATGATGCCAGTAAGTTTTTTATTAATGTTGTAGTTGGAAATAATGTTAGGATATGTTTTCAGTGGATTGTCTATGTGAGCTCTATTTCTGAACTAAATAAAATACAAGGAAATCAGGTTGATTTATTTTCTGTTAATCTTGTTTCATTTGAATTTGGTTGATTATAGTCTTACATGACGACGAAGTAAAATATAGTGAGGAAGCAGATTGATGCAAATAAATGTCCTTTTCCTCAGTTGTTTAATAAATAAAACTAAAATCTGATATTTCAGTTTGTGTCATTATCTGGTTAAATGTTAGAGATCGACATGGTATAAGAATTCTTGAAAAATTCAATTTTAGCAAAAAAAAAACTGTCGAGAAAATTTCAAACATAATGGTCAAAATATAGATGCCTACACACTAAAAGGAAATAAGTTATGGAATGTATATGGAGTAATTGCAGTGTATATACAAATATAACCAGCATATTTGCTAAGATGGATTTTTAGCCTTAACATACGACGTGTTTTTATGACTAAAGTACCCCTACACACTAGTTCGATACATGAGATATGAAATACAATTAATTTTTCCTTAGTTTTCATCATTACGAGTGAAGCAAGAGATGAAATGAAAAATATCATCACGATAATTATCTCCTCCATCTCTCTCTTTCCTTATTTTCTCCGCAACCTCATCCTTCCAATCTCTCTCATGTGATTTTTACAATCGTAACCATGGTTTCCTAAAATCTTCTATAACTTGTTCTCTCATTTGTCCCAACAAATAATCACTGGAATGATCATCCTTTCATATCAATCGCCTCTACTTTCCGGCAAGACCTCTATCACCTTTTGATACACTAGAACTGTGTCTTTCCTACTGCAAGCAAACAGTGTTGATTATAGTACTTTAGATTCAATCCAGAGTACCAGTCTACACTTTAATTTTATTAGTTTTCAACTTAGCCAAAACGAATCATGGTTTCAATGATTGGTGACGAGCAAATAAACAATTGATTGCAATAAAATTCAGATTAAAAAGAGAGGCTGATCCAGGGTTGTGCTTCGAGTGAGATGACCGCGACCAAACAACTATTCAGATCTCAAGGTTAGAACAACACACTGTCGTGTAGCTGCCTCTTTCACCGATCAGTCTCAGCGCCTAAGATGTCGCTTGGTCTGAGACAGATGATGAACCTTAACGAACAAGTCTGATCTGCTCACAATGCACCCTAACATCTATTGTCGCATGGCTAGGGATACAATGCTAAAACATACAAGATCTAGCAATCTATTACACTTTTGATACACAGGTTCAACCTAAGATCATATGCTAAGTGATCAGATTAACATAAGCATTAAACTCTGTATGGTTGAAGGCAATCTAAGCAACAGCCTATTTGTGTTTAGTCACGATCTACACTCTAGCACCCTAGATCAACTTCAACGACTACTTAGACATAGAACAAGAAAGCATAAACATAATGACTGAATGATACTGCATAAATCTCAAAGGAAAACAATAGGGTTCAGGATGATCTTCGATGAGAAGGGGAGCCGTCTCCCGTACAAAGTACAAATCGCCAAACAAGTCTAGGGTTTTTTGTCTCAAAAAGAGCGTAAGTAATAAAATAAAGGATAGATGCGCTTTATAATGGAGGCGCCGTCGACTTCAGAGAGAGAGAGGGAAAATGATTAGGGCAAATCTTCAAAAGATATGGAAACTTCCATAAATATTAGGAACAGTCTGCCTGGTTGCTCTGCATGATTGCTCTTCGAGATCAACCGTCTGACTGTTCCGCCAGGTTGTTCTGCGGGAAAAACTCCAATTCTTGCACCTTTCTTCATGCACCACCCTTTAGCTCTTTAGCCTACTCCAGACCTGAAATGACTCAAAAAGGATTAGAATAACTCGATAAAACATTGAAAACTGGTTAGAAAACATATATACATTGGTGTCAAAAACACCATATATCACCTTTTACTACTCACTCTCATCGACTCTCCGGCGAAACCCTTATCGCCTGATTCTATTCACTCTCTGGCGGAACCCTTAACTCTGTTTTGGTGGTAAGTCATTTTACATGTTTTCTCTTTTTGAATCATTTCAACATTAGGGTTCATACATGTTTCATATTTTGTTGTTCAAACTCAGGCCTTTTTTGGATGGCAACGAGGGTGCTGATTTTTCACACTTCCCTTAGGAACGGTATCAAGCCAGCGCACGCAAAGACATTTAACGCCGCTAAAAATGTAAGTCACTTCCCAAACTCATCGTGCTTTTTTTTTATTTCCACCACACACGTATAGCTGGACATTGACTTCAGTATACTTATACTTTACACAATAGCCGACAATTCAGAATCATCTCATAGATCTATACTATTAAAAGAGAAACATTCTTAAAAAATCTACTTATGCAAGGTTGTTACACCTTTTCACTTTTTTGGTCTATATAATATGACTAAATATTGTAACTATCCCTCTTTGTAGCAACTAAATAAAATCCTCCCACATTTAAATAAAACCTATTACCATTTATTGACTTTAGATGCTATAATCAAAACCTTCGACATATAACTTATTAAATATGTACGTTTTGTGTAAACCATTTTTTTTTTGAACCATATAAGCTTCGACATATAACCTGGAAGTATAAACCTTCGACATATAACCTGGAAGTATAGACCATTCTTTATATTACGAATGTTTCTATAAAACGTTTGTATCGAATATTGTTGGTATAAAACTAATATAAACCAACGCAATTCACCATAACAAGACTGTAGATATTCTATTTATCAGATTAACTTTAACAGATTTTGAAACTCATTTTAAAGTTAGCATATATCATCTGGTCATATTATACTATGTCATCTTATATTATATAGTTCCAAATATTTATTAAAAAGAATTTAATAAAAAATCTGTTAAAAACAAAATAATAAATTTTACTTTAAGTTATTTTTATAAAAAGTATTTATAATCAAATTTTTTATTCAAGCTAAGTTTAAAAAAAAATTAAAACTTACCAATTTATACTTTTAAATTAGTCAAGATTTGCCAAATAAATCTTAAATATCATCAGTTCAACAAATGTATATTTCTTTTATAAAATGCACACAAAATATAATAATAGATAGTAGGTCTGGCCATGGGTCTTCGGATCGGGTATGGATCGGTTCAATTTGGGTCCTAAAAATTTGGACATAACTAGGTATTTGAATTTTTTGGTTCAGTTTCGGATTGTTCCTTTCGGATCCGGATCAATCCATAATTCAAATACCTATTAAATACATGTAACTTTTGGGTACGTAATGGGTCCGGATTGGTTTTGATATTTAGGACCCAAAAAGACTTGAAGTACCTGGAAAACCCAAAATACCAAAACACAAAAAAATATTAGAATCCAAAAATATTAAAAAACCAAAAGATCCAAATTTTTACCTGAAATCTGATCCGAAAAATCGAAAAATACCCAATTTTTTTTTTCGAATACCCAAAACAGTTTTGAAAAAAACATTTTACTCGAAACCCGAAACTAAAATCGAAAACTTTAACCCAAAACTTAAAAATTATTTGTAATACCAATAACATATCTAAAATACCCAAATATACCTAATATGCAAAAAATATTTCAGGTACCTAGGTACCCGATCAGGTCTCGAGCAGGATCTTGACTCGAAAAGAGATCTGCGGGTCCAAAAAAATTGAATATGTACTTTGCTTTGAATCCGGACCCAGACCGCACCTATATTTCCAGGTCGATTAGTTTACGGGTTTGATAAAATGTTCATGTTTAAAAGAAAGTTACATAACAGTATACATACAAAATCTTAAATAAACTAATTCATAAAATATATAATTTAAATAAAAGTCTCTTTTTCGACATAATATAATATGACTTTGTAACATAAAAATATACAACAATTCCAAAATACTAATTCAGAAATTTTGTTTACAATCTAAAGAAAAACCTGCGCTTTCAAGCGCGGGTCAAAATCTAGTTATGTCTATTATAGTCCATGTAGCAGGATAACAACTGAGTTGTACATACAGTTTCAATATTAGCCAGACCGGAAAAAATCTTAATGTAGAAATAATTATTCACGCCTTTGCACTTGCTATTATTCCGCTTAGACAAATTTATTACATAATAGTAAATATTATTTTATAATTTCATAATTTGTAGAAAAAACAGAAAATAATTAGTAAATATAAAATATTGCACAATATGATGCTGTTAGCAGTTAAGATTTGCGCCTTATGCGTAATATATTATTGTATTAAATTTTCACATTTAACAGCATGTGAAAATAAGTAGTAAATATAAAATATTGCACAATATGATACGTGCAATTGATATATGTAGTATATAATTTTCAAAAATTTTAGTAAAAGGAATGTTTGTATTAACTAGAAAGATTGGTGAATAAGCGAAAAAGATATAAGATAATTAAAATTTAAAATCATGCAATTAGTTTATCAATATCTGAATTATTCGAAGGTTCCACTAAAAATGTATACTAATATTAATGAAGAAAATAATGTCTTAGTGTCAAATGATGATTTGTTTATATTCTTATAAATTATATTTTGTAACTAAAACAATACTAGAAAAATCAATTTTGAATTAAACAAACACAGACAAAACCAAATTAAAACGAACCAAACACAATCCAAACTAAATTAAAACTGAATCGAACACAATCCAAACCGAAATAAAACCGAACACAAATCAAACCAAACTAATTTGAATTGACTTTGGTTACAGGTTTCTTAGACCTTAATAAACCAAACCGAACCTAAACCCATAGTTTTTTTTTCTTTGAACAAAACCTAAACATATAGTTAAACCGACATGTTTACCTCTAATAAAACCGAGTTATTACTAACTTGACATTATTTGTCAATATTATATATTTTAAATATTTATCATAAAATTCATCATGCGTAAAATATAGGTTTTATCCTAATCTTTATTTTAAAAGAAGAAAAGGAGATTGGTTGGAGTAGTATGCTTCTAAAAAATAATTTTATAATAGTATTATAGAGGCAAATGTATATGTCGGTTGGAATCAAAAATAATGAGGAGATTAGATTAGGATTAATGCGTTATCACGATCTGTCATCCATAATTCAACCTTCCATTACGTAAGGTACGATGAGGTCATGCACCCCACGTCACTTTTGACAGAGCTGACTCATTTACGCCGTTTAAATTGGCTCCTCCGTTTTCTTCGCCCGTTAATTAGGCGTTCCATTTTCTCAGGTGCCGTGCCATATGCTTTTGGACTTTTCGCATCGTCAGAGATTCATTGCTTCACTCTCACCAATGTTGTGGTTAACTCATTTTATAATCATCAATCCTAATTCTTCTTTTTTTTTCTTGTCTGTGTGTGTTTAAATTGTGAAGAAGCTTAAATAAAATATATGCATTCTTGTGTTTAAAATATTATAATTACGTGGTTAATAATATATTTTAGTTTTCCTAACACCATATTTTGTAAGGGGTGTTCCTGTTTTTATTTGAAGATGAAAACCACTTTACTGAAAAGAGAAGGAAATCCAGTGAAATAATTTAGATGGCTAGAAGTCTAGAACAAAACAAGCAGTCATCAGTTTACACATATGTACTCCCTCCGTTTATTTAAGTTACATATTCCAGATTGTTCACACATTTTAATAAAACACATTAACTTTGCATAATTTTTGTGTTCATTTTTCTTCCATAATTTTAAACCAATAAAAATTCAATAAATGCAGTTAAGTTTTTTGAAGTTTGTAATTAGATAATAAAACATGCATTGAAAATGTAAAAAATAGATCTTTTTAAAACAATTTTTTCTCTCTAGAATATGTAACTTAAAAAATGGAGAGAGTATATAATTGTTTACTATTTTATTAAAACAGAACTACAAAATAACATTTGTCTAATTTTAAGTGAATTCTTACATATTTTTTTTTACTTCTTTTAACCAGTTCATTTATTATTTTTATTTAAGTTGTTATTACATATTTTACATTCATTTTTCACTCTTCCAAACTACTTCGACATTTATTTTATGTATTAACTATAACAATTCAAATCTGTTAACAAAATTATTTTATTTGTTTATATAATCAGTTAGACATAAGCATTCAGGTATACATTATAGATTGATTTTTACAAGTATCAAATGTTTGAATTTTAAAACTAAACTATGTTCGAATATTAAAAAAAAATTGGATAGTGTTCGATTTAAATTCATCTGAGTTTGGATAAAATTTATATGAACTTAAAAATATTTAAATAATATATACGTTCTTAAAAATATCACTAAATAATTTATAAATAAAAAGTCAAAACCAAACCCGCTCGGACTTAAGAATCAAGCTCTAGTTGTAACTAAAAGAGTTGTAGGTTAAGTCCATAGCAATGCTCATTGTTTTTGTCTTTTATATCGTGGGGTTAAACGTCAAGGGCCACACATTAATTCAAACATTCCTAGTTAGATACTTTTATACGTTTTATATTAAGTGTCATTTTAGATTTATGCACATACTATTTAGGGGGGTTATTGGGAGAAGAATTTGTATAGAATTTGTGAATTTTAAGAGTTGATTGATTTTAAAAGTTATGTGGATTGTGAAAATGTATATACATTGACTTATAGAATTTGATCATGATTTTCTTAGATTTGTCTAGCTTTTCATTAACTTGGATTACCAAAAGAGGTTTCATTAAAGAGACACACTTGTTATATATAAAGAATAATAAAAAATATTTTTTTAAAAAAATATTTCGTATTATAGTTTTCAAATTCTAACATTTTTATAAAAATTTTGTTTTTTCTAATTTTCTTTTTGAAATTTGAAAATGATTTTCCAAACTATTATAAACTTTTTATTTAAAGTTTTTATATATAAATTTAATTATATATTGAAAATGATAAACATTATAAATATAAATTATGTTTTCAAAAAGTGTAATGGTATACAAAATGTAATGAATTATAGATTTGGACATAATTTGGTAAAAGTTGCACATGGATTTTGAAAATCACATGGATACATATGATATTTTGAAAGTTGAGTCTCATGAATAAAAATGAATAGAATTCATGTCCCAATAACAATAGATTTAGTTAGAATTAGAGAATCTATAATAACAAAACTTTTTGAATAACAATGGATTTGAATGGATTTTGAAAATTCTTAAACCAATAACAATGGATTCTATTAAGATTTACGAAATCCAAGAACCAATAACAAAAGAATCTCAAAATTTCCAAAATTCATGAAAATTCATCTCCCAATAACCCCCCCTTAGTTTTCTACTCCTCTATTTTTTTAAAGATACATATTTTAGACTTTTCACATAAATTAAGAAATCACATTAAAAATGCATTGATTTTTGTGAATAACAATTTTCCATAACCTTTAACCAATAAAAATCCAATAAACACAACTAATTTTTTTGAAGTTAACAGATTTTCATTAAATAATACATTGAAAAAATAAAAAATGTATCTTTTTAAAACAAATTTTTTTCCTAGAACATGGATCTTTAAAAAACAGAGGGAGTATATTTTTATATAAAAACACCATTACCCATACAACTATTCGTATTTTAACCAATAAAAAGTACATTAGAATAACGTTAATAAATTTTGAATAAAAATATTAAAACAATATATATTTGCAACGAAAAATTTTATTTGCAACGACACTTAATATAAAACTGAGGGAGTAATAAAAACGATAATTAATAAATATATACGAAACTTCCCATCAACAACCTCATCAATATACATATGAAGAGGCACATTACATCTTATCTCCTAGTTAATAATCTCGACTTGGACAAAAGACAGAGAACGATGAAGTCTTCCCAGCAAAAGGTCATGGAGAACCTGCTTCACGGCCATGAGTGTGCCAACCAGCTCCGGCTAATCATGGACCACCACGCCGAGTCAGATTTGTCCATGGAAAGGGAGGATCTGGCCAAGTCCGTCCTCCATTGTTTCACGGATTCTCTCTCCATTTTGATCGATACGAATGATCATAACCAAGATGTTGATCAATCCAATAACTCATCTCCCCAAGACTCTTCACATGTTCTTGAGAGCAGCAGGAAACCACTTCACAAGAGGGGAAGGTATATATAAAATATAAATATCTAACCTATTTAGTCAATTGAAATGTTCAAGAATGGTTGAATGAAATGATGCTCATCTGGTGGCTGTAGAAAGACATCAATGGTGGAGAGCTCAGATTACCGCAGACATGAATCCCCAAACCCGATCTACCACGACGGCTTTCTTTGGAGGAAATACGGACAAAAGCAAATCAAAGAATCGGATCACCAAAGGTATAACTATCATTCACATAATTTAAATATATAGTTGATGGTGTTAATATAAGTAACACACACAAAAAGTGATGAAATATCAGGAGTTACTACAAGTGTGCGTACACAGTGGACCAGAAATGCGAAGCAAAGAAGCAGGTTCAAATGATCCAAAACAACCCTCCATTGTACTCAACCACTTACTTCGGCCGCCACACATGTCAGCTTCATCAAGCCTTTGAAACTTTCCCCATTGACACCTCAGATTCCCAAGATTCACACATGATTCGATTTGATCACCCAGATTCCTCTACCCATCAACATCAGAATCAGATAATTCAACTCAAAGTTGAACAAATGACGATGCCCTCTGAGAAAGCAGAAGAGTGGTCGTCCCCATCTGAGTATATGTCCTCCGAGGTTGCCTGCGCGGTGGAGGCTTTCGGGTTTAACCCTGCTCGCACATCAAGTGACTTATCTTGACCATATATAATATACCCTTCCCGTCGCTATCATCATCAGACATCTAAAGCTTCTTTAGTTATTTGTTTCCTCATAAAATCCTATAGTATACCATACCTACTGTTACCTTTTTTTGGGGTGTGTTTGCATCTCATAAACTTGTCTACCTCTACTTTAAACTTTTGTTTCGAGTTTAATATTAACACATCAACACTGTTTGGAATGTTGCCAGCTTTTTTCCCTTTTTTTGTTCATAAGGGGGTTGATCTTATATTAACAAATTGTCGTGTAAAGTTTCTAGTCACACTATGAAGGCAATCAAAAGAGGGTGAACGCTGTATAAAGCTAGCCACACTTGGTTGATTTATTCTACTAATTTCCTCATACAATCCTACAGTGTACCTACTGTTACTAATTTTATACTTAGAAAAAGAAAGTTATACATATCAATATTATTATTCTCATAAATAAAATCTCTCGGAGACCGCTCATGCTAATCCGATCAACCGTAGACAGTCCAACACGAGGGTCAAAAAGTGGTGAAACAAGAATTTGTTGGTCAGGTCAATGAACTTGCGACTGAAGCAGTCGGAAAGACAAAATACCTTTTGACCCTTGTGCCCTAAGTACCCAGTATATATAGATTATTTATATCAGGAAAAAGCTATATATCCTTGAGTTTTTGTATCATATCTCTTTTGGGTTGAAGGACTTTTCTATCGACTAAGGGTCTGACTGGTGTAACTGCAGCGGTTGCGGTTGCGGTTGCGGGAGTTTGCGGGTGCGGGTGGTTGCGATTTTAAGCGTTTTCTAGAGATTTGTACGACTGGTCCAACTGTTAGAAATTGTTGCGTTTGCGGGACTCTTATGACTGGTAAACTACCAAACACAACATCTGTTAAATAATAATTTAACAATATTTACATATTATGTAATTATAAAAATATTAAAAATCATAATAATATGATAAATATAAAATTTATATTTATAAAATCATATTATTCAATTTTAAAAATTTATATAAAATATTTTAGTTTTTAATTTTTATAATATAAATTGAAATATAATATGAATACATTTTACAATTTCTATTATTTCAATTGAAATTTTTATTGGATATTTTTAGTATTATTTTTATTTATTCTGTTTTTAAAGAAAAAAATTTACCCTCCCGCAACCGCCCGCAACCGCAAACGCTAGCTGGAACCAGCTTTTGATTTTAAGAGGTTCGAAGCGGTTTGAAGCGATTTGTAGCGTTTTCTGTGATTGTTTCGAAACGCCAACAACCGCTATGAACCGCAAAAGCTGCGTTTGCGGGTGGTAGCGGGAAAACCAGTCAGCACCTAAATCAAAGAGGCCGGCCTCTTTGAAAGTTATCATTTCACGAGGCAAGAATGTACTTGTCTTTTTAATGTGTATGCTTAGAAAAACAGAAACCAAAGATGATAATGCATCTCGTTAATTTTTAAATTCAAATATAACATTTAATTTTTTTATGGTTTCTTTTCTTGTTACTCGTGAGCTTATATATCATAACTCTTTTTTTTTTGACGACAACTTATATATCATAACTAGGTGGTTGTCCACTTATGCGGACATATATATTTTATAATCAATACCACTAAAAAAAATCATTCCCATTTTATGCTTCTAATGAAATATTTAAATTTTCTAATTATGTCATTACGATTTCAAAGACAATTATAATCATTGTGGAAGCACCGTAGTCTAGTCTGATGGTTAAGATCTAAAGGCTTCTACATCCAAGTTTGAGGTTCGACTCCCAAACTATACTATTTATTGTAGATTATCTCAAATCCAGGTTTCAAATCCCGGAGAGAAAGCGATTTATTAGGTAACTATGCAGATTATAGAATGAAGGATTACATGCAACTATGCAGATTATGGAAGAAATGATTATAAGGGATCTTCAACATGATGCAAGTAAATCTGGTCAGACGTGGATCTTCATAGGACGGCTCAGATAATGCAGTTAGGCGTAGATCTTCATAAGACAGATAGTATTGTCGGTTGTCGAATCGTCTATGTAATCTTCCTAATAATTGTAATATCATAATAAATCAGCGTTAAAAAAATCATTAATGTTAATTGTGAAAGACATTAGGTTTTTAAACTTTCCTTCATACAAGCCCAAACGTTCATAACAGTGTTTTGAACCCGAACCGGAACCACTGTTGAACCGATAAATCCCACGACCCAATATAAATCGGATTTTGATTTTGTGAAAAACCCAAAATTTAAAAACTCACAAACCCTCACTAAAACCCGAAACCCGATACCGATTGCACTAGTGGTTGAACCAATAAATAATTCTTAATTTTTTTAGCTTTTAGTTATGTTTTAAAATTCTGTGGACATTAGGTTTTTAAACTTTCCTCCAAGTGTTTATAACAATATTTTGAACCCGAGCCGGAACCACTGTTGAACTGGTAAACCCCGCGACCCAATATAAATCGGATTTGGGTTTTGTGAAAACCCCAAAATTGAAAAACCCGTAAAACTAACTAAAACCCGGAATCCAATACCGATTGCACTACTGGTTGAACTAATAGATAATTTTTATTTTTTTAGCTTTTAGTTATGTTTTTAGAATTCTGTTTTATATTCTAAATTTCCAATTAAAAATTTAGATTTTTTTATTTTTATTACCGTCTTCCTATTCTTCTACACTACAATTTACGTTTGCAAGAAAGGTGAGTAAACATGATCGTGTTTGACCCGCACATCCGTAAAACAGACTCAAGGATGATCAAGCTTATTATTCCTCTACACTACAATTTACGTTTGTAAGAAAGGTGAGTAAGTTATTTTTTATTTAAATTGGTTTATAACAAGTCATTACATTTTTAATTTCAGGATCAAAAAGAATAAGATCATATGATCATGTGGATTACAAAACATGTTTTGAATTGTTGAAGAACAAGAACCTGGCGAGCTGTTGGTAAGTTTTCAAATTTAGAGAAAACCAAAATTAGTTGATGTGATTTGGTGTTAATTTATTTTTTGTTATTGACAATTTACTACAATAATGTATTAATTTTGGTTTATTTTGGATTGAAAGTTTAATTTATTATTAACATTAGACATAAATATTTATGAATTTTATGTATTGATTTTTTTTTAGATGTCATAACTCTTATGTTACAATTTTTTTAAATAGTCTAAACTATTTCTTAATATTTTGTATGTCAAATGAAAATAAAAATATAGAAACCAAGTTAAGTATTTCCTAGATGTTTTAAGCATAAAATAGATAAATATCTAAACTATTATTTTATGTTTAAAAACATATCAAAATATTACCTTTAGTTTTATATATTTATTTCCATAGCTAATATGTTATTATATAATAAAATTAATTCATTTGTTAACATGCGGTTCACCCGCGGTTGACCCAATGACCCAATGACCCGGTCAATCATCCGATTCAGTGTCTAGATCGGGTTTGAAAACACTGGTTTATAGCTTTTCTTTGTATTTGATGTTAACAATGGAGAATAGAGCCTTACGATTCTCCTTTAATGCAATCAACGTAACCGTTCATATAATCAATCCATAAATCTCACTCATCCCACCCTCTCCTATTGAATGATTCTTTAATTCTTGCTTTCTCAGCTTCGTTGGGTATGTATAGACGGTGTGAGAGCTCGAACGAGAATCTCTTTATTTTTCTAAATTCAGATCATGCGAATTCCCAGTTTCATTGCTCGAAGTTGAAGACAAGCCGGTGTAGAGATGTTGTTCAGACTAGGCTACAACAATTTTAGCAAGCCTGAAATTAAGGAAGGTGTGAGCTCTTGGGGTTGATATGTTGTTGATTGATGGGAAAGTACACCGGTTTCTTATTTCAGTTTACAAGTTAATGATTGTTTGCTTTTAAAGTAGTAGTTTTCTTATGCATCATCCCCTTTTTCAGGTTGGGCTCCTACATGCGTCAATCAACTTTCACATGCTTAACACCTTCAAACATCTCTTGAAAGAAAACTCAGTCTATGACATGAGTATTTATGATGAAACAAGGAGCAACCCTAACTTCACATATGATGACGCCCATGTTGCCATCTGATTCACTTAGCAGACCATGTTTGTTGACCTAGAAGAGAAGACACACTAGATCTTGATGGAGAGCTCTAGGTACCGAAATTATGACCACCTCATGCCATTAGCCTACACAAACATGATTTGCAAGGTTCATTTTTGAAAAAAGTTTTACAGCCAGTCGATATAATAACTTAACAAACTCCAGGATAATAGTATGTTTAATTCTTTTGGTTTGCAGGTGTCGTAGAGAGGTTTTGTGTATTAAAACTATTTTCAACAAAAAGAACCAAAGCACTCATGGCAATATGACTACCATAAAAATTAAAAAGTATATCTCAAATATCTTACTTTTTATGAACTTACCCAATTTGATATAATTGTAATCTTCATGTTTGGATATGAATATTGGATATGAATAGTGGAAGTCTTCCTCACAGCAGGGTATTAAGTGTTTGAGTCAGTGTATTTGACGGGCTTGCAATACTCTTTGATGAAAAGTATGGCTGCCTTGAGCGTAGAACATAAGTTTGTGATTGTCACAAACATATGATTACTAAAGGCCAAACAGGTCCGAAAAATGTTGGACATGGGACGCATGTTTAAAAGGAAAGGTACTCGAACATGAAAATAGACATGAGTAAATTTCAACATCATGAGTGAATGATATTAAAACAGTTTTACCATTAAGTTTCATAGCTGACTTTATTTTTACTGTCTCCTTCTCCACCATGATATTTTTTTTTTCTCTTAACAAAATGAACTCAGCTCAATTTTTATAGGTTATTAATAAGTTCTCACTCTTTGCACTCTCCATACAGTTGGTTTCTAATAATGTTTAATAATTGATGGAGACTCAAGTCCAAAAGACTAACATATGGTCTATTTTATTGGCGCCTAAATTCTATGGTATCTTCCATGTTACACTATGCAAGGAAACCAATAACTTCCCTGGCGCATGCTATCCGTGTTCACATTTTAACAACCGTGAACATGAGTCATACACTCTTAAAAATTAACTAAACAAAACATATCCATTACTTCTGATCTGAGAAAGATTAGAAAACGTTCCCTGGTTGGTAAAGCTATTTCAAAATGATGTAAACTGATATATGGTGTTTTTCACATCATTGTACATACGTTTTCATTTGTTTCAAGTCACTAATTCGTGTCAGTCTAGTCCTTTTTGACCTTTTACAGGTCTGGAGTTAGCAGAAGGAAGAAGAGAAGGTGCCTGATGAAAAGAAGTCCTTTTGGAGCATTCCTGCGAAGAACATTCAAGAGAACAGTCCCGAGGCTGATCTCTCTCAAGCGGAACAAGCAGACGGAGTGATCCGGTGATTGTTCCAGACAAATATGGAAACTCCTATTTCGGGATTTGAAGCCCTGTTGCCCTAATCTCTTTCCTTCTGATTGGCGCCTCCATATAAAAACGCCACCTATCTATTTTCTATTTTCTTACGCTAGTTTTTACAAGAGAACACTGAGTATTTGCGATCTGCAACTTGTAAGGGAGAAGAATCAATCCTCTCATAGAGAAGATCATCTGAACCCTATTGTTTCATACTCTGTTCTTATGCAATTTTATTCAGGATTTATGTCTTTGTCTATGTGCATCATGATCGAGTAGTGACCTTGCTCGCCTAGGGTTTTTAGGGTGTTGAGACATGAGCTAAACATAGATAAGCGATCCATAACTGTTCTTCATTCATACTGTTCTTACTGCTTTCATTAAACTGATCACTTGATGTTAGATCACTAGTTCATCACCTAGTTAACCGCTTAGGATGATAACTTGACATGTATTGAATGAGCTTAGTATCCCTAATCAGCGAAAGTAGATATTAGGGTGGTAAGTGAACTGATCGGACCTGTTCTCTAAAGCTTGCAATCGATCCTCATCCCAACGACAGTTAGGTGGTGAGATCGATCTGCAAAGCGATCACTGCCACGACAGTGGAGTGTTCCAGCTTAGTGATCCGAGTTCTAGAAAGCACTTCATCGCGCTTGAATAATTGTTTGGCTCCAATTCAACACCCAATGAAATACCCTAGGCTAGCTCTTGTTTAATTGAATCAATCTCGTGTTTATTTTGCTTGTTTACTATCGCCTATTTCAGCCAAATCATATCTTCTTCTTAGCTTGATTCTGAAACTTATAGAACTAGAGTGTAGACTGGTCCTCTGGATTTGAATCTCAAGTACTACAATTGCAACTGTTAACTTGGCAGTAGCAAGGATTCATTTTTAGTGTATCAAGTTTTGGCGCCGTTGCGACGGGGACCAGATTTTTTACCTCTAATTTTCGGTTTCATATCTAGTCTAAGATATCTAACTCGTGTTATTTTCTTTGTTTCAGCTGATGATCCAGGTGCATGACCAGTAGACATACTCGGAGCAACGCACAAGGGCCATTACATCAGCTTTCTAACGAGGAACTAGCGAGATTGGAACGACAGAACCGTCAACAGCCGAGATCAACGAACACCAACATGGGTGATCATCCAGATGATCTCACTGCTGCGTTTGCACTCATGCAACAGCAGATGCAGCAGATGCAGCAGACGATCCAAGCGCAGCAAGCTGCTGCCGAGCAAGCTGCTCTGAATGCTGCGAACCAACATGAGGGAGTGGTCCAGATCGGCCAGAGGAACTTACTGCGTAATCTGCCCGCTACGCGATCTGCCATAACCCCTCCACCGTGCACAAGGCAAGACTTCGAGATCAAGCCAGCCTTGATAAGTCTAGTGCAAAGGAAGATCTTCAATGGGCTTCCTGCTGAGATACCGATGGACCACATCGAGCACTTTGAGAAGATGTGTGGTTTCACTAAAGCGAATGGAGTACCACCCGATTACATCAAGTGTACTCTGTTCCCTTTCTCTCTTGATGGGAAAGCTGCTTGCTGGCTTGATTCACTACCCACCGGATCACTCACAACTTGGGAACAAGTCCGAGAAGCTTTCTTAAGCCACTTCTACACGAAATCGAAGACAGCAGCTCTGGGACAGAAGATCGTGACCTTCAAACAGCTGGTAGACGAGCCGTTCTGTGATGCTTGGGAGCGATTCAATGTCTACCGCAGAGAATGCCCACATCACGGTTTTGAGGAAGACTATCTGCTGGGAGTGTTCTACGATGGAGTAGGCTGGGAGTACAGGAACGCTTTGAACTCAGCCAGTAAAGGAGATTTCATGACTCAGTCCACTCAAGGTGCATTCGAGTTGATTGAGAACATGGCCTCAAGCTCAGCTGATAATAACCGCGAGACTGATCGCACTCAGAAGGTGAAGAGCATCGACAACAGCAAGATTGATGAGCTCTCTGCCAAAGTTGACCAGCTGATTAAGAGTAACCAGAACCAAGTCTTCATCATGGAAGAATCCCCACAGGATAAAGCTACCGCAGAAGGCACATCAGAGGCAGATCAGTCGGCTGAGGATCAGCATGAAGTGAGTTATGTGAATGGGCAAGGATGGCAGTTCAAGAACTATCACCCGAACCCTAACGTGAGGAACAATCCCCACCTGTTCAATGCCCCTAAACCAGACGATAAAGCTCAAGGGAACCAATGTCAGAACAGTGGATACCAAAGGCCCTATGGCAATCAGGGAAGAACCTTTGTACATAACCCAGCTCAGAATGCTCAGTTCCACAGCCAGAAACAGCCGGTTAATCAGCAAGCTGCACAACCGACTCAGACTGCTCCGCATGATGACATGAAGAGTCTCGCCAATATGATGAGCCAGCTGCTCCAAGGACAGCAGATCCAAGGGAAAGCACTGAACCAGGTCACAAACGACATCAACACCAGGATGAATCATATGTTCAATGACCTGAGTGTGAAGTATGACAATGTCTCAAGCCATATGAGACAGATGGATATTCAGATTGCTCAGACTGCTGAGAACGTGAAGAGACAGCAAGGAACTCTCCCTGGGAAAACAGACAAGAACCCCAAGGAGTGTAATGCAGTAGGGTTGAGGAGTGGAAAGCAACTGCCTGATCTAGACCCCAGGAGATTCACATCGGCTGAGAAAGGAAAGCAGAAGGAGTCGGATCAGCCATCTAAAGCTGTACCCACAGATGAGGATGATGCAGAACAACCTACTGAGACTGTTCCGACGGAAGCAGAGCGACCCGCTGGGGTTGTTCCACCGACTGCAGCGCCTTCTCCTGCTCGTCAGTATGTGCCAAAAGTTCCTTACCCTGTTCCAGCTAAGGCTACACGCAAGGATAAGGAAGAGATGAAGTGCAGGAAGATGCTAGAAGACCTAACTGTCAAGCTCCCTCTGATGAGTGCGATCCAGATGATACCATCCATGCGCAGCTTTGTCAAAGGACTGATCTCTGGGAAGATATCTGATGACAATGAGTTCATGATTGTCTCTAAGGAGTGCAGCGCGGTGCTCCAGAACAGAAGGATCAAGAAGATGGGTGATCCGGGAAAGTTTGTTCTCTCGGTTCAGATTGGGAGAACACTTTTCTCATGCTCATTGGTCGATCTAGGGTCGAGCATAAACCTCATGCCATACACTGTGGCTAAGCGCCTTGGATACTCGGACTTCAAGCCTACCAGGATGTCCCTAGTGTTTGCTGATCGATCTGTCAAGTCTCCAGTTGGGATCCTAGAGGATCTTCAAGTTCTGGTCGGAAACACCCTTGTTCCTGCCGATTTCGTTGTTCTGGAAGTTGAGGAAGATTCCAATGATCCCCTGATCCTAGGCAGACCATTCCTCTGCACCGTTGGAGCTATCATTGATGTCCGACAAGGGAAGATCGATCTCCACCTTGGAGATATTGTGATGAAGTTTGAGATGGATCAGATGCTCAAGAAGCCGATGCTGGATGGACAAACCTTCACTGTCCAAGAAGATGGTGATCCCCTAGAGCCGCATGAAGGTATGATCGAGGAGATTCTCACCGAGGATCCACTTGAACTCGCCTTAGTCAGAGCTGAAGCCGAGCAAAGCTTGGAGAGTGTTGATGCTGATGCCTATGCCAAGATCCTGGATTCAGCCAGGAGTATGGAGAGGATGGTGGCGAATCTAAGTCTAGGGGAGAACAGTGACTCCAGCACATCAACTGGAACAACCACGCCTCAGAACCCGACTGTTCCGGCAGCTCAGCCCGATGACTCATGGAGCGAGCTGAAAGCTCCAAAGGTAGAGCTCAAATCCCTTCCCAAGGGACTCAGGTATGCATTTCTTGGACCCAACTCCACATATCCTGTCATTGTGAATGCTGACCTGAACAATGCAGAGACTGCCACTACAAGAAAACAGGGAAATACTGACGGACATACTGACGGAAAATGAATTCCTCGGAATATTCCGAGGAATTTCCGAGGAAATGCCGAGGAAACATAAATTTTACGTTTCCTCGGGATTTCCTCGGAAAATACCTAGGAAATTCCGAGAAATTCACTTTCCGTCGGTATTTTCCGAGGAAATCCCGAGGAAAGAGTTTTCTTCGAAAAAAACCGACGAAATTCCGAGGGATTTAGGGATTTAACTTTTAGGGTTTAGGTTCCTCGGATTTTCCTCGGAATTTACCAAGGAAATTCCGAGTGATTTAGGAATTTTACTATAGGGTTTAGCTTCCTCGGAATTTCCTCGGAATATTCTGAGGAAATTCCGAGGAAAAACACATTTTCCTCGGAATTTCCTCGGAATATTCTGAGGCTTTTCCGAGGAACAAGGTTTTGTAACCGAAAAAAATGTTTTCGGTTTGAATAACAAATATATAAGCCTTATTAAGTGTCTTAAACTGATTATTAAGTGTCTTAAACCAAAAATAGGTGTGTTACCCGATAATAAACACTTTCCGATTGTATGAACGAATTTCCCACAACATAAGATCAAACACTTATACACTTTAATGAATGGTAAAAGGAATACTTACAATTCATTTTAGAATTTTGTTATTTCATGGTTTATGATCATCTATACAAAGAATATTCAATTTTATCATTACATTAGTATAAGAAATGATATTGGGCAAAACAAATTGAGGTTTTGAAACCCCAAACATATATCCCTCGGAATTTCCTCGGAATATACCGAGGAAATTCTGAGGGATTTGAATTTTCCTCGGAATTTTTTCATTTAACCGCCATAATTTTCGCGAAATATTTTGCGAAAATTAAATTTTCGAAACTGAGGAAATTCCGACGGATAGTTTCCGTCAGAAACTTCGAAATTATAAACACAGATCTCTTCTTCTTCCTCATTTCTCTCTTCTTCTTCCTTGCCATCTCCGCCGACCTCCCCTTCTCTCTCGACGA
Source organism: Raphanus sativus (assembly GCF_000801105.2). NCBI lineage: Eukaryota > Viridiplantae > Streptophyta > Magnoliopsida > Brassicales > Brassicaceae > Raphanus > Raphanus sativus. Next base: position 14,522,565 of record NC_079511.1, read on the forward strand.
TTTCCGGCCAATCCGACCTATTCCTCCTCTATTTGATTCCCAAATCATGTAAGAACCTTCCCAATCTATTTGTTAGGTTAAATTTGATGATTTTAGAAGTTTTTTGATAGATTTTTTGTTAGGGTGATTGGTAGGATTGTATAATGGAAGTTTGATTGTGGTTTTGTATTGAGGATTGTGATTATTTGATTGTGTAGAATTTTTGTTTAAGTTTTATAATAGTTTGGTGTTTATAAATAATTTTGAAAACGTTTTTTGTATATAAAATCTATTTTATGAATTATAAATGAAACGTTTTTGTATATAAAATCATTTCTATATTTATCAAACATTTTTAATATTTATGAAACGTTTTTTGTAAATATTAAACTATTTTGGAATTTTAAAACTATTTATATATTTTTAAAAAATATATATTTATATTTTTGTGATTAAAAAACTAATTTTTGGAATTTTAAAACTATTTATATATATTTTTAAAATATATTTATATTTTGTGATTAAAAGCTATTTTTGTAATTTAAAACTATTTATATATATAACTTATAATATATTATTTTTGTAATTAAAAAATATTTTTTGTAATTATTAACTATTTATTTTTTGTATATTTTATATTTTTGTTATTAAAAACTATTTTTAGTAATTATAAACTATTTTTTATATTATATTTTTGTGATTAAAACTATTTTTGGAATTTAACATTTATATTATTATTTTTATATTTATATTTTCGATAAATTTTTTTTGTAATTATTAAACTATTTTTTATATTTATATTTTTGTGATTAAAACTATTTTTAGTATTTATTAAACTATTTTTTTATATATTTATATTTTTGTGATTAAAACTATATTTGAATTTTAAAATTTTTATTTATTAAAACTAAATTTTAATATATTTTAGTTTGTACAACTTTGAATAATATTATCTAATATATTTTCAATTTCAATTTTTATTTTATATTTTATATTTTCGAATTTCATTAAAAAAATAATTTTTTTTTTTTAATTATTTTTTTGAAAATTCCGAGGAAGGTGGTCCCTCGGAATATTCCGACGACCACGTCCCTCGGAAAATTCCGAGGAAATGTGCGATGAACTCTCGTTCTCACAGTTTCCTCGGAATTTTGTTTCCTCGAAATTCCGTCAGAAAATTCCGAGGAAATTCCGAGGAAAAATGAAATTCCGAGGAGTTTTTTCCGAGGACATGTTTCCTCGGTATGGCGTCGGAATTCGCTTATTCCGACGACATACCGACGATTTTTGCCCTCAGTATGAACCTGTTTTCTTGTAGTGTGCTCTGCTTTTGTGTGAGCTGAGGAAATATCGTAAGGCTTTAGGTTACTCTCTTGCTGACATACCTGGCATTTCACCTGATCTGTGCATGCATAGAATACACCTGGAAGATGAATCGATGACTTCTGTAGAACATCAGAGGAGGTTAAACCCGAATCTAAAAGATGTTGTAAAGAAAGAGATAATGAAACTTCTAGAAGCAGGTGTGATCTATGCGATCTCTGACAGTAAGTGGGTTAGTCCCGTGCATGTAGTACCTAAGAAAGGTGGGATCACTGTTGTAACCAATGAAAAGAATGAATTGATCCCCACTAGAACAGTTACTGGTCATCGCATGTGCATTGATTTTCGTAAATTGAATGCTGCGACTCGTAAGGATCACTTCCCACTTCCTTTTATTGATCAAATGCTTGAGAGATTGGCTAACCACCCTTACTATTGCTTTTTAGATGGTTATTCAGGTTTCTTTCAGATTCCCATCCACCCAGATGATCAGGAGAAGACGACGTTCACATGCCCTTATGGAACATATGCATACAGGAGGATGCCATTCGGCTTGTGCAATGCTCCAGCGACCTTCCAGCGATGCATGATGTCAATTTTTACTGATCTGATCGAAGACATAATGGAGGTTTTCATGGACGATTTCAGCGTCTATGGAAGCTCCTTTCATGTCTGTTTGTCAAATTTGTGCAGGGTACTGAAGCGATGCGAGGAGAAGCATTTGGTGCTGAACTGGGAGAAATGCCACTTCATGGTGAGAGATGGGATTGTTCTGGGACACAAGATATCCGAGAAAGGCATTGAGGTGGACAAGGCAAAGATCGAGGTCATGATGAGTCTGCAACCACCAACTTCAGTAAAGGGAATCAGGAGTTTCTTGGGACACGCTGGTTTCTACAGGAGGTTCATCCAAGACTTCTCTAAGATCGCGAGACCACTCACTCGGTTGCTCTGCAAGGAAGCTCAGTTTGCCTTTGACAGTGACTGCTTAGCCGCATTCCACACAATCAAGGGAGCTCTAGTCAGTGCACCAGTTGTCCAACCTCCAGACTGGGATCTCCCTTTTGAGATCATGACAGATGCAAGTGATTTTGCAGTGGGAGCAGTCCTTGGACAGCGTAAAGACAAGAAGCTTCACGTGATCTACTATGCAAGCAGAACTTTGGATGAAGCTCAATGCCGATACGCAACCACAGAGAAGGAGCTCCTTGCCATCGTGTTCGCTTTTGAGAAGTTCAGATCCTATCTTGTTGGATCGAAGGTGATTGTGCACACAGACCACGCGGCTCTCAAGTACCTGCTCACGAAGAAGGATGCTAAACCACGGCTCTTAAGATGGATTCTATTGCTCCAAGAGTTCGATCTAGAGATAAGAGACAAGAAGGGGGTTGATAACGGAGTGGCAGATCATCTCTCCAGGATGAAAGTGTCGGATGAGACAGTTCTTGATGTGGAACAACCGATGGAGTACGTCAATGCGATTGGTCTGCGCAACATGGAGCAGTCGTTCCCTGCCATTAAGGACTGCTCCCGCGTAGAAGGAGCATTCGTAGCAGTTATCCAGAAGGAGTACCCGAACCTCCCATGGTTTGCTGAGATTGCCAACTTCTTGGCAGCTGAGAAAGAGCCCTTGAGGTTCACTGGGAATGAGAAGAAGAAATTTCTGAGGGAGGCAAGGCACTACTTCTGGGATGAGCCGTATCTCTATCGGCAAGGCAAGGATGGAATCTTCAGGAGATGTGTTCCAGAGGCTGATATTCCAGGGATCCTTCACCACTGCCATGGTTCCTCTTATGCTGGTCACTTTGCCACCTTCAAGACTGTTTCCAAGATCCTCCAAGCCGGTTTCTGGTGGCCCACCATGTTCAGAGATGCTCACGCCTTCATATCTCGATGCAATTCATGCCAAAGGATGGGGAGTATAAGCAAGAGAAACGAGATGCCTCAGAACTATATCTTGGAGGTTGAAGTGTTCGATTGCTGGGGGATCGATTTCATGGGACCTTTCCCAGTCTCTCACAAGAATGAGTACATCCTAGTTGCTGTGGACTATGTCTCCAAGTGGGTGGAAGCAATTGCTAGTCCAACCAATGATGCACGAGTTGTAACCAAGATGTTCACCTCCATCATCTTTCCAAGATTTGGAGTGCCTAGAGTTGTTATAAGCGATGGTGGAACTCACTTTATCAACAAGTTGTTCCAAGGATTGTTGAGCAAGAATGTTGTGAAACACAAGGTTGCAACCGCCTATCATCCTCAAACAAGTGGTCAAGTGGAAGTTTCCAACAGAGAGATCAAGAACATCCTCCAGAAAACTGTCAACACCACCCGCAAGGATTGGTCCCTTAAGCTTGACGATGCTCTCTGGGCATACAGAACAGCCTACAAGACCCCTTTAGGGACCACTCCCTATCATCTGGTCTATGGCAAGGCGTGCCACCTACCTGTTGAGCTAGAGTACAAGGCAGCTTGGGCTGTCAAACTACTCAACTTCGACATCAAACCTGCCAAGGAGAGGCGAACCATTCAGATCCACGAGCTGGAGGAGATCAGGCATCTGGCCTATGAGAGTTCCAAGATCTACAAGGAAAAGACCAAGGCGTTCCACGACAAGCGGATCATCAGCAGAAGCTTTGCTCCGAACGACCAGGTCTTACTCTTCAATTCACGGGTTAAGTTGTTCCCTGGAAAGCTTAAATCTAGATGGTCGGGACCTTTCACCATTAAGGAGGTTCGTCCCTATGGAGCTGTTGTGTTGCTGGACACCAAGAGGAGGAGAATTTGTTGTCAATGGTCAGCGTCTCAAGCCATATCTTGCTGAACAACAATCGCTGAAGGTGTAGAGATACCTTGAGCGATTCCCCCTCGAGCCTAATCGGCTCATTGAAGTCAAGCTAGTGACAGAAACAAGCGGCTGGTGGGAGGCAACCCACTGGTGAGTGTAAATATTGTTTTCTCTTTGTCTTTTTCTTTCTAGAACTAACTTGCAGGTTGAAAAAATCAAGAAAATTCGAGAGCACTCCAGGAGAGCACTCCAGCGGTTGTTCCGCCGATGTTCCAGGTAAGTTCTCGAACAAAAAAAAAAAAAAAATAAAAAAAAAAAAAAAAAAAAGGGGAAGCGGTTAATTGGTTTTTAAAGCCCAAACATTCCACTTCCCCACTTCATCTCTCTCGCCGCACAACCCCCCCTTAGAACCCTAAAATCGCGAACTCATCTCTCTCTCTTTCTCTTCGATTTTGGTTCTAACCTCTTGATTTTCTTTTGAATTGGTTGTTCTGCGGATTCACCTCTCCACTCAAGTAATCGGACAAGAACTCTCCCCCTCTTTGCGCATGCAAATCGCGAATTGGGAGTGATTTCTTGAATCCTCTTTTCCCTTATGCTTGCGATTTCTTCCTAGATTGTAGCTCTTGATAGCATATGCTACTAGGATTGAATTCATGGTTGTTTTGAATGGGATAAGAACCGATTGTTGCTTGTACTTATTGGCCTTTTGCGATTCCTGTTGTTGAGATTGAGGTTGCGTAGGTTTCTAGTAATCGATGGACTTTGAGTAGAACAAGAAGATTGGATGTTCCATCGTTTTCTAGAACAACCAACGAACTGTGCTGATATTGGGATTTCGTTTTTTGTCTGCAGATGCCTCCAAAGATGCGGAACGCAAGAGCCACCAAGAGCACGTCTTCTCCAGCCGCGAGTGCTCCCACCTGGGTACCCGTGGCCGAACAAGACGAGGGAGCGCCCATAGACCTTAATGATCCGATGCTCCTTGACTTCAACGTCGAGGGATGGGACAAGGAGTCGGCAGCGATATACAACAAGCTCCTCCTAGCAGAGATCTTGCCCACGCGGTTCGTGAACCAGCAAACACTAGGCGATCTAGGCCTGACACTGAGGTGTCGACACAATGCAGGCATGGGAATCATGCCTCTCTGCTACCAAGCTCAGGTTCTCTACCCCGACTTGGTCAGGCAAGTGCTCGCGACATGCAAGATCACTTACCAGAACCCCAATGCGCCTACGTACGAGAACTGCTTCTTCTCCTTCATGGCTGATGGCAAGTTCTGCACCATCCTCTCGATGACCTGAACTCGCTATTCGAGATTGCAGACACGCCAAAGGGGGTTTCAGTGGAAAGGAAGTTCAAACCGGCAGACACCTTTGGATCTCATTGCAGCCGGCAAGTTCAACTTTCGCAAGGCCTATCAGTCACAGATCCGGAATCCTGCTATCCGGAATCATCGCCAAGATCGGTCCAATGTGCTGTTCGCGAAGGAGTACACGTCCAAGATCACAAATGGAGAGCTCCAGGTCCTCACACGGGACTTGAGGACGAGATGCGCAGAGAGAACATCACCCCGATCCAGGAAGTCAAGGACCAACCCGGGGTTTCATTCTCATCTCCATGATCGCTGACCGCAAGGACACACTTGTCGGACTGATGATAAGAAGGATCGTTGCGGCAGTCTGCTCACACCATTGTTTCCAGCACTTCAACATTAACCTCAGCTCGTACACGGTCGTCTCTGAGATGGAGTACATCGAACTCCTTACCTGATCGCATGCCACATCCTGCGCGACGAGACCACCTACAATTCCAGGATAAAGAAGGGAACCCTCTGTACTGCAAGCTCCCTATGCCTGGGTTCACAGACTTCTTATCCTTGGAGAACATTGTGTTCTCACTCGATTGAAAGAGCACCTCTGCGATGATCCAAAGGCACCGGCTCAGCACGATGATAAGACATGGATATGTGGAGCATGTGACTCCACCGCTGATGGTGGAGTATGACCTGGAGGACTTCACCGATGTGACTGATGATC